>NC_056745.1:652025186-652090186 GCF_019279795.1 Protopterus annectens | reverse complement strand
TAAATGCATTAGATGTGAGACAGGTATAGAAATGTATGGAATGTATGTTATATAATAATTATTTTTACTTTGAAGGAGAACATTGTCATCAAATGATATATTTTGCATTGGGAGCTATATTCACACCTAGTTTTGCCAATTTAGTTCTTAATTATTGGGAGAACAAATATGTTTTCAATTTGGTTTTCAACAAATATGTCAAAAAGTGTTATACTTTTTTGATAATGTTTTTATAATATGACTAGTGATGCTATTATATTGAAAGAGTTCTTTGATTATTTAAATGAGACATCCTAATTTTTGAAATTTTGTTACTCTCATTCTTGTCAAACAACTGACTTCTAGGACATCACTCTTTACAAAGATATACACAAGAGGGAATTTTGTTTTAAGGTGTATTGGAAATCTAAATTTTCTAATACTTATATCCATTACATGACTCAAGCCTATAACACCTCTTTTGTGTACTTCCAGTTCACACCCACACCTCCTTATGGTGCCCAGACCTTTTTTAGCTCTGACTTCTTTAACTAATTGACTTCCCTGCTAATGATATGGAGTATTAAAAAGGGCAAGGAATTATTAACTAAATGACATTAAGGTTGTTAATTTAAGATGCTCTGCAGGGGAAAATTAATCTTGGCCACTTATTATTCATATTTTCATATTTATGTTCATATTTTCATAACTGAGAGACCTACATTTTATGAGGTATATGGTGAGACACACCGATGTGGGAGACAGAACAACTCACTTTCAGTCCTGGTTTATATCATATTATATTGGAAGTATTGCTAGTTGTTTGTTAGTAATTATGAAACCAAGCAATATTTCCATATGTACTTAATACTTCAAAAAAAGTGACTTAGAAACTGTTGGATGACATCAGGTGAAACCTTAGATGTTGTTGAAGAAAACTGTCTTTGATATTTGCATTGTAAGTTGCACATCTTGAGAGATCCAGTATTATTTGTTTCATAATTACATGATTAAACATATGTTTTCATATTTCTGTAAATATTGCAACAAACGTACACTTATGGAGGAATTTCTTGTTGGCATATGAAACCTTATATCTGGTTAAAAAATTTTAAATTTGTTTACGAGAGTTTAGATTTTATTTCCATTATCTTTATTTGATATTTAAAACTTTTAATAATAACAATAACAACTTGTATACTATACATAACAGTAACACAGACAGTATATGCAAAAACCTATGTACACAATAAATAAATGCCACTTGCCAAAGATGTTCATTTATAAAGATAAGTATTAACAGGATATCAACAATATATACAAACATAAAAATAGGAAGACCCATAGTAAGGTGTCCTAATACAAAGTTTAGAGACCTAATGGTTAAGATTAATTAACTTCTACAATACAATTTGGAAATTTATTACAAATTTCAGTCAACATTTTTTTCCAATATATTTCATAATATGAATGTCTAATGTGATTTGCTATATACAATTTATGCATTGTTATATATTTAACAGCCATTTGCATAAAACCCTTCCATGAAATTTTGGATCTATCCAGTTAGTTTTGGACAATAAAGAGTTTAATCAATAAAAATAGTATAATTGACATATGCATATCTTGTTGGTTTAAACTAGGCAGGGGATATATAATATTGCAAATTCCCAAGACAGAGTAGATTTGTCATAACCCATCTTCTCTAATTTAACTTTTAGGGAACACTATAATTTGTTGGAACTTTTACAGCTCCATAATATATGTAATAGTTGGGTTTCTGAAGATTGCAAAAGGAACAGTCAAGTGATATTGAGGAATCAAACTTATTAAGAATAACTGGAGTTAGATAGACATTATTCATTGTCATGAGCTGTGTATCTAGGAATTTTTTCACAGAGAGAGAGCTTGGATTTGTTGATTTATGCAACTGATGAATTTAGGTTATAACAATAATTAGAAAGAAATAAAATTTTGATATTTTAGTGATGAGATTAATTTGTATATATTGGATATCGTCTTTTTCAATATGAAGGTCTTCCATAACTGTTTACATAATGACATATTATCATTGTTGATATCAAATTCATTTAGGAATTCTGATATTAATTATTGTATTTGTCTTAGCATGTTATTTGGCAAATTTAAAGTTTTTTTTTAATCATTAATTGATAGATTTCTATAAAAAATATAGATCTAAAATACATGTATTTTAAAGATGCGGGTAAAAGAGTTTAGAATTTGATTATTCATTTTTAAATTAGGGTTTAAATGGATTGGTTGCAGTAACATAAGTGAATTTTTAGACCAACTCAACTAAGCTTTGCATTATTTTTATCTTGCACATTAACAATTTATGTATTTTGAGATTTTTACAATTTTTTTCTTTGATAAAAGGAGGAGCTCTAGGGTTATACTGGGATTTACATACATGATTATACCAGATCTTCACCCATATGGGACTACATGTGTTTGATTTAGGGTTATATTCTGATATCATAATCAATCTATTAAAATTTATTATATCATAGTATAGTTTAGAATCTGAAAGGCCCAGATTTCTGTGATTCTTGGGATACGGTAATTTTTTATATTCAATCCTGACAGATTTTGGGGACCATATAAACATGGATAGTTTGGCCATGATATTTTGAAAAAATATAAAATGTACTATTAGATTTGTTAACTTAAGCTGAAATAGTAATCTAAGAAGTATATTCATTTTAATGATAGCTACTTTAGATAATAGAGGAAAATTTAATTTATTCCATTTAGAAATGTCATGTTCAATATTAGAACATACGTTTGTAAGCTTGTCTTTGAAAAAAGAAGTAGATTTATGATGAAAAGTTAGACCAAGGTACTCTAAAGAGTTTTTTTATCTTACTCTCTGATCTAGGGAGGAGACAAGGCAATCTATAGTTAATATCAAGAGGAAAAATAACATATTTAGATATATTTAACCTGTAGTTAGAAAATTGTAAAACATATCACTATTATATAAAAAGTTTTTGGCCGATCTGTCTTAGGCAGCATAAAATATAGATTTAGATCATCAGCAAAAGCTGTTAGGGGTAGGGGAACATTACAGATGATTGGTATAAGATGGGAAGACTTTTGTGTTTTGCAAAGAAACAGTTTTTCTATATAGAGATTAAATAAATATGGTGAAAGAAGGCATCCCTGTCATTGTGCCATTAATTATTTTGATGAGGAGGAAAGAATTTTATTAATATATAAAGATGCATGGGCATTAGCATAAGGAATTTTGATTAAATTAATGAAAGAGTGGAAATCCAAAGCATGACATGATTGTGAATAGAAAATCTAGATTCACCCGGTCAAAAGCTTTCAAGGCATCAAATGTAAGTGAGAAGAATGCTAGGTTATATTGTTCAGAAAGTGTTATTAATGTATCTAGTATTAATGTATTGTAACAAATTTGTCTAGCTTGCATAAAACTGTATTGGTAAGGAGAGATTATATTTGGTAGAGTGACTTTTAATCTATTAGCTGGATATATTTAATAGATATATTTAATCTATTAGAGCAAATATTTTGATGTCAACATTTATAAGAGATATTGGCCTAAAATTTAAAGGATTCTTAAGGTCTAAATTGATTTTCAAATAAAATAGTTTTAGAGTCATTAAGATAAAGATTTGATATACCATTATTACATACATATTTAAATATACATTATAGAATTGTTGAGATATTTTGAGCAACGTTTTATATTACTCTACTATAAGGCCATCCAGTCCAGGTAATTTACCAGTTTTTAGATTTTTGCTTATTTGTAAACTTTCTTGATGGTTAAATGGCGTAGTAAGCATATTGTGCTGGTCCTGGGTAATGTTTAGAAAATTTAGGCTGTTCAACCACTGATCCAACTCTTGTAGAGACTAGGTAAAGTTGTGCTCTCCATATAAATTTGAGTAGATTTGAACAAAGATGTTCATAATTTCCTCACTAGTTTTATAATGTTTGCTGGAAACATGATTTCAGTTGTTAAGGGAGCAGATTTGTTTATATTTATGATTTTTGCTAGAAATTTTGATGGGGTTTGTACCCATTCTGAATATCTTGCTAGAGTTTTCATTTCATAAAATGAATACTACTTTATGTCCAATAAATAAAGTTCTTTTTGGAGGCTAGCTAGTTTTTTGTAGTATCATCTCTGTTATTAATGTAACGATTGTGTTCTAACTTAGTAATTTTTCTTTTAGGTTTCAGATTATATGTTTTTTATAAGTCACTTTACTTATAAACATGCCTCTGATCTGGGTTTTAAAGGGGCAGCCCATTGGATTTCAATTGGAATCTGAGTTTTAAAGACACTTTCTAGGAAAGTATCCAATAGGTAATTAATTTTATTTTAATGTCCTCTTTTTGAAGTAGATTCAAATTTAATGTCCAGTTGTTGGCCATATTACTTGTTTTATTAATATTAGACCAGTTAATGGTCAGAGTAATTTCAGAGTGATTGCAAAAGAATCTGGGTTCTACAGCAAAAACATATTTGTGTTTAGAAAGACTTTGGATATCAGAAAAAGTACAACCTAGCCCAAGATTTATAACAATGTGAGTAATAGGTAAACTTTAATACAGACAATTTGTTTTTTTTGAAAATTAAATGGATTGAATAAAGTAAGGTCTGACTTCAGATCTACAATTGCTGTAGAAGTGTAGTTTTCATGTGATTTATTTTTGCTAGTTCTGTCCATACTAGTGTCAGCAACTACATTCCAGTCTACTCCCACAATATAGTAATGATTAGGAAAACCTTTTAATATTTTATATATTGTCATTATAAATTGGTACTGCATGGTACAGGGTGCATAAATATTTAGTAGTAGAATTGGTGTATACAGAAAGGTATTTTTTATAATTACATAATACTACCTTACTTCAGAATCTGAATTATAATGCATTATTTCATCTTTGAAAGATTTTTTGATTATAATGGCTACACCCAAGATATTTGATTTACTACCTGATTCTATAATATTACCAATCTATTTTTTCTGTGTAATTTGAGCCCGTTGCCTAGAAGACATATATGTTTCCTGTACAAACAAAATTTCTGCTTTTGATTTAGGAAATAAATGGAAAAATAAATTACTCTTTTTATTTGTTTGTAGGCCCTTAACATTCCACAAATCAATTATCCACATTTAAGATCTTAAATGTCATAAGAAAATAGGACATCAGCACTAGATTTAACACAAACCTTAAATAGCTAAGTGATAATAAAAGTAGCAGTATAGGCAAATGGCATTTAACTCTCCCCATCAACAAACAGTGCCTAACAATGCCTATGCAACACCAGGAAGAGGTAAGAACAAGATTATGTAAAGAACAAAATATAAAGGTTAACATAGTGCTTTGAACTAGAATATATCATTTACACAAACATGAATTAATAGTAAAATTCAATTAAAAATAAAAAAATACTTTCACATGGGATAAGCAAAACATATCTGCCTTACATCACTACACTTTGCCCTATTCCGCTGCAATAATATATGATGTAGCTAGAGTCACAGTTACCAAAAAAACTGACATGTAACAATTTGTTTAAATAAAAGGTAGTTATAGCCTTACCAAAAGGTCAAAATGGCTAGAACATGCAAGCAATTAATATCAGTATATAAATTTGAAGAATGAGATATATATTTGCTTCTTCACATTTCTTCACACTTATTTAACAGTTTAAATAAACATTTATTTAACAGTTTTCAGTCTTTGTTAATCTATTATTTAAGTTTATATAGCCCAGCATCTGATCCCCACTTACACCTCTTATTATGTAAAATCATTGACAGAGAAGGTGGTATACATACATGTTTACTTCAAATGTAACACACTCACCCATTTGTACCAGGGGAGCAATTAAAGACACATAAATATCTGTTTGGCTTCTTTAAGTGAACCAATCCTATATTTAATCTCTTTATTTTGAAAAGCCAGAGTTGCGGAATATTTCATTTGAAATTTAATTTTGTTAGAAACTATGTAAGAGCAAAAATGGTGCCCGTTTTTGTCGATCTTGCTTAATTTATATAGGTAAGTCTTGAGCAAAGATGATTTTACTTTTATTCCAGTTAAGAATACCTTTCTTCTTAGAAGCAGCAAGAATCTTATAAACATCCTGATAACATAAATTTGTTGTGGTCTATTGGCAGTGTAAGTTATATGAGCTGCTCACTGGGCTCTTTTGGTAATAATGCTGTTGGCTTCCTCTTGGTTTTCCAAGAGGCATCTGAAGATTTGATGTAAAGTTTCCATTAACTTTGTTCATATTTTTTAATAGTCCATGGATCAGTATATTTTTATGTCTGCTTCAATATCCAGTAATTTGTTTTGTATGTCATGGATACTTTGATTGTTAGAGTGATAGTCTTTTTACAGATGCTCGATTTTTATTTCATTTTCCCTAGTCTTTGCTTCTACAATTTCAAGTCTGGTAGCATTTCGATTTACTGTAGTACCAAATGCTTTCAACTGGTCAGAAAGCTGTTGAATAGCCATCTGTAGCAGTTGGAATGTTTCCTTTTAAGTCCTCTAGGGCAAAAGCTGGTTGGTTTTATTTTTACTTGTAGATTTTTTTTATCTTCTTCTGTTTTAGGCTTGGGCATGCTTAGAGATGATCTCTTTCTCTGGAGACATAATTTCTGAGAGCTTGGTTTTGGTAGTTTGTGTATCCACTTGATCTGTAGCATTCAACATTTTTGCAAAGATAGCCTTTTTTATTTATTTGTTAGTTTTAGGAGCTCAGTCCTTTATACGCTTTGTAAAGCAACAGTCTAAAATTTCATGATAAAGCTTACACCGTTTTCAACGTACAGGCCAAAAATAACTTACTACATAATTTCAACTTTTTCTGTTCACATGGCCCAGCTCACTATACTCCAGTAAGTTTAAATGATGATTTCTTACTTGTTTACAGGGAACATCCAAAGGAAGAGGGAAATACTACAAGGTGATGAGTGTAAACTTTCAATTTTTAATGCCAAAAGAGCTGTGTTTTACTTGACAAGGTCGTTGGTTAAGTTATTAATGCAGAGAACAGACTCGAAATTGCAATTGTGAGAATGCGGTACAGTGAAGATGGGAATATTTGCCCTCTCTTCACAGTAGTGTAATCTCAGAGTTGGAATATATATTTAGTGGGGGGTGGGGGGCACAGCCCCCCCACAATTGCGATTTCGAATTCTGGAATTTTCGAAGATGTCAGCGTTCAATTAGATAAACTTTCGTTTATCTAATATAGACCCATATACTGACACTCCTGTGCACATGTATATACACACACACACACACACACACACACACACACACACACACACACACACACACACACACAAGCAAACATGCTCAACCTTATCACCCTTATACAGTGGATATGTACTTACTCAAGGTTAGGGGAGCCAAGTACCTCATTCAACATTTATATTTTTGCTAATTTCATAAGTGACATTTCTGTGATGGGTTTTATTGTCAGAAACACTGCAGTCATAATAATGTGTTTTGAACAACTGGATTGCAGGATTTGGAAACCTTACTGCATAACTTCAACTTTGTTATCTATTCTGAAGACTGAGATCAATGCAAAAGAAGGAATCTCCAGGTCCTTTACTTAGTTCCTGACTGAAATTTAATCAAAAGGACACAAATAGTTCAGCTCTACTAAGAATATAATTGAAACCTTCACTTACTTCATGTCCAGAAAAATATTCTTCAGACTATGAAGCAACTTTTATGTCTTTGTGACACAATGGCTTCATGAGTGTTTACAATATGTGCTTAGGTAGAAAAGACAGTATTTATTTATTTTATTTTATATTTGTTGACCCGGCTAGTCTAGCTGGATACATATCCATTTTCAGTAGAGGCCCGGGGAGAAAAGCTCCAAACATGAGTAAATTATAACATTCAAACATTCAAAAAATGACTAGTTTCAATTACATAGCAAGACATACTAAGAGATGTTATTAATTTGTGAACAATGTATGGTTTCATTAGAGTAGGTGTAAGAAAGAATCAAGTATTAGTTCTTTCGTAGGTGTCATGTACAATCAGACAAGAGGTTACAGTATTTGAACATTAGCATTCCCTTGAAAAATAAATCATTAAGTCAGCAAAACGAAGAGAATGGGAAGGAAAAGATGCAGGTAAAAAAGAGTGGGGTTGGTCGTAATTATTCAAGAGTTGTAGGGGGGTATTTGTTCTGGAAGCAGGAGAGGAAAGGGGGAGGAGAAGAAAGAAAAGTATGATTCAATCAGGCTTTGAGCAGGGGCAAAACCAATGTATTTTTAGGTGATCTCTGAGGTGTTTCTTAAAGATTGGTGTAGATGAGAGAGAAGTGAGTGTACTAGGAAGTTTGTTCCAGATTCTACCCACAACATTGGAAAAGAGTGACTCTCCCGCTTTGTTATGAGATAAACTGTTGGCAATAAGTAATTTATTAGCTGAGCGTAGTGTTGTAAGATTTTTATATGGGGAGATTAAATTAGAGAGGATAGGAGTATTAGTAGGATGGTGCAGGATTTTTTGTGCGATCACAAGTTGATTGTAATGTAGTTGGTTTTGTAGTTCTAGCCATCTGAGTTGTTTAAGGTTAAGACAATGGTGGGTTCTATATGGAGAGCCAGTGGCAAATCTGGTTATGTTATTGTAGCTAGTTTCCAGTTTGGTGAGATTATGCTTTGAAAGATTGGTATAAATGGCGGATGCATAGAATAGGGTAGATGTAAGATGAGTCTGGGCAATGGATTTCCTAGCTAGTGGGGTAAGGAAGGGTTTTATTCTATACAGGGAGCCTAATTTTTTATTGACAGATTTAATAGTATTGTTAACATGGGCATCAAAGTTGAGGTTATGGTCAATAGTTACGCCAAGGAGATGAGCAGTAGAATCAGTGGAAATACAGGTTCCATTTTCAGAGGTAATAGTGAAGTGGATCTGTGTTGATTTTTTGGTGGGAGTAAAAAGTAGTAGTTTAGTTTTTTGGGGGTTAAGAAGAAGGCAGCGTTGGGTGAACCATTTTTCAACTGTGTTGAATACATTTTGTGTAAGGGTCTGGAGAGAGGAAGAAGACTTGGCAGTACAAATAAGAGTAGAGTCATCAGCATATTGTATACAGGTGGATTGTGGAAAAACAGTATGGAGATCATTAATAAAGATGGAGAAAAGAAGAGGGCCTAGGATATAACCTTTGAAGTAATTAGAGTAGACAAAACTATATTGTTTAAAAGTATAGCATGCATTTGTTCTGGATATGAAATAAAGGAATTTACATTTTATTGGATATGTAATTTAAAACTGAAATGACAAATCTTAGTGCTAATGAGGCAGATGGAAACAAATGGCTTCACAACTACAAAATTTACATTGTAACTAAACATCAAGCAATGCAGGCACTGTTCCAGTCCATGACTTACATTGTAACTAAACCTGAAGCAATGCAGGCACTGTTCCAGTCCATGACTTACATTGTAACTAAACATCAAGCAATGCAGGCACTGTTCCAGTCCATGACTTACATTGTAACTAAACTTCAAGCAATGTAGGCACTGTTCCAGTCCATGACTTACATTGTAACTAAACATCAAGCAATGCAGGCACTGTTCCAGTCCATGAGCTGCAGGTTGGGTCATAAATTTGTCAATCTGCTTACTTCTAAATTTGGAGATGAAAATATGTAGAATGCTTTAAGCAGCTAATTGTTTTGAGCATCAAATCATGTAAAATATGCCTATGTATTAAGCACAGAGCATTAAATATTCAACTGGCATACTTTTCGTGGGCCACCTTACTCTAATTGCTTTCAAAGTTCATTTTGCAATCTTCCATTCAACCCCCCCCCCCCTTCACATTAGGGGACTCTGTAGCTGACATGGAGCCCTTCACAGGTGACTATGCAGCTTTGTTCTTTGTCTGGCCCTTCCTATATGTAATATGTTAACATCTACTTAGTAAGTTAGGGTGTATATCATAACATCAAAGTAGTAAAACATTGAATGTTATAATATCGAACCCAAAACAGCAAATGCTGAAAATAGCGAAGCTGCAGATCATCAAATTCTTTCCTAGGGAAAGAATTTGGTGGGCTGTTTCTGCCACTTCACTATTTTCTCCATTGTGGTGCGAAGGTTACAGACCAGGTTAAGGTAAGTGTGCGAATGGACCGGGTTAAGGTGAGTGTGGGAATGGGATAGTTAGGGACCTTAGGATTAGGGAGCGGGTAAAGTGAGTGTGTGATAGTTAGGGGCCTTAGGGTTAGGGAGCGGGTAAGATGAGTGTGCGATAGTTAGGGACCTTAGGGTTAGGGAGCAGGTAAGTTGAGTGTGCGATAGTTACGGACCTTAGGGTTAGGGAGCGCGTAGGGTGAGTGTGCGATTAGTTACAGACCTTAGGGTTAGGGAGCGGGTAAGGTGAGCGTGTGATAGTTACGAACCTTAGGGTTAGGGTTTAGGTTAAGGTAAGTGGATAGATAGTAGTGTATGTACGGTTTAGTGTAGGGTTAGAAGTAGGATTTTAAGTGTATATGTGTGGATTACTGTTTTTTGCTGTGCTTGTGTTGTGTGTGTATTTCTCGGAACAGCTAATTTTTTCCCTGGGAAAAAATTTGCTGTTCTGAGCTTTCGATTATATCACATTTCGAAATTCCAAGTTCAAGCTTATGGTGTTCGATATTTTGGGATTTCGATTATGTGATATAAACTCATAAGTTACCATGCATGACAGTGGGATGGAGGCATAAAACCTTGTTGTCCTCTTGAGATGAGTCAGTAAAGACACCAGTGCTGCCTTTATGACTAGCTTTTTCACAATGGAATCAACCAAAGAGTAACAGTGCCCAACAATCAACATAAACTTAAACATTTAGCAGATTCTGTAACTACACCTGCTGGTTGGCATTACCAGACCAGTTCCAGATACTAGTTACAGTCTAGATGTATAACTCCAAGTCCGCTCAGACGTGATATAAAACCATGAATCCAGGCTTAACTCTCAGCCCATACATAACTTACCTTGAACCTTGACTCTTTGGTCAGCCCGACCTGTCAATCCATTAAGTGGCCAATGAAGTATAATGAGGGAACACAAAGTGGGTTATGCTGAGAGGTTACCACCCACTGGAAAGTCTATGGCAGCTGTTCCCCCATAATAAGGCCTCTTGCTAACAGTAGGTCTCAAGGAAGCATGCAAGACTTAATTAAACTGGAAGTTAGCTGGCTAAGCAAAATAATCATTAACAGACATGGTCAACTCTATTCTGAATAAGTTCAGGCCCAGTTCATTGAAGTGGATACCATTTGCACCATAAAAGTCTGTCTGCCTTTGCTAGGCCACTATGCTTTATACTCTGGTAAATAGTGCCTTAGGCCACCCAAGCCAGCTTGTGGTTAATGAAGCACTTTGACATGTCTGCTGCTGAATTTCTTATGGAGCCTCTCCAATGCACCCTAGGTAGAACCGTGAACCAAAATAAACCAACATCTGGATGGAGAGAGTGCAGCCTGGGGAGGGCAGGCAAAATTATAGCTACCAAGATCTTCTTCAGAAGAATGGTTAGGTCATTACTCCCAAAATGGATGATCAATGTGACTGGCAACCTCATTTTAGCTGTTGACTGACATCACATGTCCCAAAAGTGGTACCATGAAAAGCCTGGGAAGGCATGTCAGTGAATTTCCCAGAGGACCTGATTCAAGAAGACAGTGAACCTTGCAGGCTGGGTCACCACTTGCAAAGCTGCTCTTTGGACAAAAGAGTGATCCAGAATCCAAAGCACCTTCTTCCCTACAAAGTAAAATGACAAGGTTCAAACATAATTTATGAAAGATAATTATCAGATAACCACCTCTCCATCCTCTTTAAGACTTTGATCAAATGCCCCTCTTCAACCAGGTCTGAGGTTTGGTCTGTGCAGAATGAGTGTAATGAATACCCATTTGTGGGAATGCCTAAGCGTGCAAGTGCTTTCTTCAAGGTTATATCCACATTTATTAGAGTAATTGAAAAGTTTAACTTAAGTTGAAAAATGGGGGCCAGATGATGGAATGCTGAGTGCCAACTTGTGCAGGGAAGTGGCCTAATGGACTGGGCAAATGATGTAAGTCCTAGCCTTATGCAACCAAATTTGGTGTCCCTTGCCAGATTGGTAAGTTTTGGAATTCCTTAATCAAATTAAAACAAGGTCTACACTAATAAAAGCTATCATCTCAACACAAGGAATAAAGCTGCTCACAGAATCTAAAGGTACTTTTATATTACCAGACAAACAAGGTGGTTCATTGAATGAACAAGCAAAAATCATTAGATGAGTAATAAAAGCCTTAATCACATGACCTAAAAGGTGGAGGCCAATAGGCTTCCTGGAATCTTGAGTGGCACCTCTGTTATTTCCCCAACCTTTCAATAATCTACAAATAATCCAATGGGTAGAAAAAGCTCTGAGAACCAGGGTCATCTACATTAGCTGCTGGATGTATGCATAAGGTATTGGGTGCATCACTCAACAAACATCTATGTGCTAGAAACTGTAAGAATAAGGAAAGATTCAGTGCTTGAGGGATTATGGTAAGCTATGGTAGAAAAGATTGAAGTCATATAGGGATGAGAAGTAAGCCTTTTTGGTATTCATGCAATGAACTTCAATAAACGCATCATGGCTGCCCTTTGCCAATGAGCCAAACTTCTGGAGAAATGGGTGTCCCTCATGGAACCACATCTGGTGCCAGTTATCAGAACCTGGAGACATGAAAGCATGACAAGCTGTCAGTTATGCCATTGCCTTTTCCTGGTACATGGTTGATCAAATTAATGTGTAAAGTCAGCAGGACTAGCAACCACATCACTAAGTGAACTCATCTAGTTTTGGATGACCACTTATTAAGGGTCTGAACTACTACCATGTCTGAATGATCTTTCCAAATCAATGTTGCTACCCAAATGGGAAAAACTTCTAAAAAGGTAATACCTTTCTTCCTTTCCTCAGGCTATGATGTGGGCCATTTTGATACAAACCACCTCTCCTGGAAATAGCCACCCATGAAAACAAAACATTACATGATCAGTGAAAAGTTGCAACTCAATAGGGGAACCCAAGGTCTTTGCTAGAATGTGGCCCTACTGTATTTGAGCAAGGTGTTCTAAAGACTGTGATTTTCCTTGTTTCTACCAGTAACTATCACCTAGTGGTGTTTAAGTTTTCTGCCTCTCAGTAGATTGGATAAAGATCTGTGAAAGGTTCTACAAGGGGCAATAGCTCTGCAAGCAAAGTTTAATAACCCATGACATTGCATGACCTCCACAATATGAACTTTATAAGCTGCCAAAAATATGCAAATAGATAACCTGAGTTGCAGCAGTTTGTCAGCAGTAATCCTGAAGGTGGAAGCTGAAACATCAATAAGTAGCACCCAAAGGTAATGGCTTGGTTGGTGCTTCAAGCTTTTCTAACAGGTAAGGGTACTACCAACTCACAGCAAAGTATGATGAAGATTGTCATGCTTATTGGGCACCTGCCCTGCCTTCACCTATACTCAGGCAATCATCCAGATAATGGATGGTGACCTGCTTTGAGGTCTTTCTTTTCCAGCACCAGTGTAATGCAGAACTAAAGGTCTGAAAATTTGCATAAGACAAGGAACAATCCATAGGCATGGCTGTGTCAAAAAATAAATTTCCATCAGACGTAAAATACTCATGCCCATTGCCTTTGATAGAAGAAAGGTTCTTAACCTCTTTGGAATTCAAGGGCATGGAAGATCCAGTGGTAAAACCTGAAGAAAAACCTTAGAGAATAAAGGTTTCATTATAATTCTTATCAGGATAATCTGAAAGTGGCATAGTAAGTTTATCTACTCTGATCAGGAATGAGATTGTTTTATGACAAAGCTGGCCACATGAAAGATTACCCATTTGGCCAAGAAAAAGGTGTATACCCCTGACTGGGTTATCTTGTCTTTGGTTGGGGCCTTCATCATTTGAGGGTGTGTTAGGGCTCAGGATGGGTTGGCCTGATTTTGACCAGCATCAAACTGCAGGATGGCCTTTTCTGCTAAAAGAGCAGAGGTGTGAAAACCTGCAAGAAAGCCACAAACATTTCCCATTATTGAAGACCCAGCAGAAATTCACCTTCAGTTGATTCACAGTAGAGGGGTCATTGTTGAGGGAATTAGACTTTTTTAGCATGATGCTGAGCCATATATCAGGGTACCATTAATCCTACTTGAAGGATTTGTCTGAAGCATTTAATTTCCTGAACCTTTTGTCATACCATGACTAACCACCTCTCCCATTTATGTGATGGGCCTCCCTGATGGAAAGAAAGTAGGATAAGAATGGGAGGGCTTGGCTCAGATCCTTCCCAATAAGAATGGCCATGTAAACCACAAAACCCAGAATCCAGTTGTTGTCCCAGTTTTTGGCAACTGTCTTGGCCGAAGCTTTCTTACTGAAAATGGTAAGGGCTGCAACAAGGGGTTTGCCTCAAGAATTCTCTGGATGCCTTCAGCATTGATTAAGTGAAAGATGTCATTGAATTCCCCTGAATGGCCTTCTCATTGATATTCAAAGGGACATGTGCAGTAATGTGAGACTCCAGAAGGCCAGGCCTAGTAGAACTATCCATGGCCAGGGAGGCTAGAAACAGGGCAATAATAAGGTCTGGATCTGTTGGCCTGACATCACTGGGTGGGGAAAGGAGCATTTGTGACCAGTAAAGATATACCAGCAGAAACCTGATTTGATCTGTGTTGTTGAGGCCCCCTGGGAACAGTGGTGGATATGTGCAGTCTAGATGCAAAGTTCCCATCTAAAACTATATAAAAAATCTTAGACCTACCCTTCTCAGGCAAGGAATCAAAGAATTTTTCACTGATCGCACCCTCTTAGGCAAGATAAACACCATCCTAGCAACTTCATCATTGCCTTCTGCTTCTTGATTAACTTCTAGGACTGGTGTTGGAGTGTTCTCCTAGGTTTTCTGGTGTCAGATTAATTGGATGAAGGCTCCTAATCTGAAGATGGATGAGTCTATTTTTATAATATGAGTTCTTTCTTGAGTACTTACTGCTTCCAAGTCTGAAAAATAAATGGCCTGAGCTTTGAGGGTTAACTACTGCCATCT
Organism: Protopterus annectens; assembly: GCF_019279795.1. Lineage (NCBI taxonomy): Eukaryota > Metazoa > Chordata > Ceratodontiformes > Protopteridae > Protopterus > Protopterus annectens. The sequence continues at coordinate 652,075,062 of NC_056745.1, read as the reverse complement.
GTCCTTCAACACTTGCAAAGTAGAGATTCTTATAATGAAGCAGAGGTGAAATGTTACTGGAACAAAACACATAAAAGACCAAGGCTAAACCCTTCTTGAAATAATATGGTACCAAAACAGTGCTTATAATTCTCACAAAAAAAAAAAAAAAACATAAAAAACAAAAAAAAAACGGTCAATCTGTTTTTAAATGTGTGGATTAAGAAAACCAAGCTCAGATGTCCCAGAAAAAAAAAATAGGGCTATATAATTAAGATGCAGGTGTCCTCGTTATTCTGTTTTTATACTACCTATTTGCAAATGACTGAATGGCTGTCGAACCTGCTGCATGAGCTGAACCCAACTACTAATGATGAATCTTAAAACCCTCCTTCTCTAACTACCATTCTACTCCTAAGTGTGTAATCCGACCAAATTGTCCCAAGCTGAGGTGTATGGCCTGTGAGAAGCTATTTGTTGAAATAACACCCTTGGTTTAAAGCAGTATGAGTAATTATAAATTGTAACATATCCTGTTCTATTTATTTATTTTATTTTATTTTATTGTATATATATATATATATATATATATATATATATATATATATATATTTTTTTTTTTTTTCATTTTTAAGCGGAATCAATCCTCCTCTTGCTTAACAGCAGTAAGTAGCATAACCACATGGAAAACTGCAGCTCTAATCACAATTACTTTCAAAACTGGTTATTTTTAAGTATAAATGAATCAGTGACTGAAAGTGACTCTGGATGTTCTGCTGCTGCTTCTCCAGAATGCTAGTTCCTGCTGGTGTCAAAGTTGTCAATCCAAACTACTTCAGGGAATGTCTGTCTTGTTTGTATTTATTTTTATTATTTTCATCCATAGCTACTTGTTAAAATGTGTACATTAATATCTGTACTAAGGGTGATAACAAAAATGATTCCACCTCTCTGCAAGCCCCCTCCCAATTAACAAAGCAGACCCACACAAATGAAACAGAAAAAGCTCCCAGTGAATCAGAGATGCACCAGCAATCAAAACAATGTATTCACTGAAAAGCCTCATCTTTATTAAGAGGTATTAACTTGTGGCATTTGGTCAGCTTTCAGTCTGCACATTTACCTCTTTTGTAAGACATACAGTCAAGCAAGCACAGTGCCAGTAACTGGATATCCAACGGTTCATGATTTATTAATGAAAATGAGTACAACAGAAATAAGTAAAAAGCAGTCCCCCCAAATTGCCACTCTGATCTCAACTTCAAGGACTGGCTAACAAAAGAGTAGCCTGAAACCCCTTTCCCAACCATACCTCTCTATCACTTAGCAATCAGGACAAGCCAAGTAATGGGGAAGACAAATACCAAATATACAGAGACAGACTTTAAATATTTCTTTAACTTAGAAAATTGTTAGTATAAAGAGGCTGTGTTAGCACACAGCATTAAGGACATGAGACTGGAAGTCTAAAAACGTCAATACGTATTGCCTCAAATCACTTGGGAGTGACAGCCACCCACAAGCAAATAAAACAGAAGTCATTGGGGAACCAGCAAGACAGCAGCAATAGCAAAATAAATACTTTCCCCATGCAAGATCGAGCTTCATGAATCCCCATGCACGATCGAGCTTCATGAAGCCCTACGCATGATCGAGCTTCTTGAATCCCCACGCACAATCGAGCTTCGTGAATCCCCATGCACGATCGAGCTTCGTGAATCCCCACTCACGATCGAGCTTCATGAATACCTACTGCAGTTACCAACATACACATCCCACAGCATATCTAAAACGAGGGCTTGCTTCATACCTCTCCTTCAACTGTCAACAATATCAGGCAGAAGCAACAAGAATAAATAAATAAATAATTTCTCAAAAATACTCAAAGCCCAAAACCCCACATTTAGAACTATGCCTTACCACACAGCCAATTCAAACTTGTGATTAAAAAAAGAGTTAACTTACATATCAGACAGATGAGATTAAGAGGAAAATGCACCTATGTGGTCATTGGCAGACAGCTCCATGATCCATTCAATCTAGGCAATCCACACAACTTTCTTCAAGCCAGCCACCACAATGGGGCTACTCACTGCGGGAGCTGGGAGGCTTACTTAAGCCTCAGAACACCGTCCACTGATGACTCACTGGTGGACAGTCTGGCTTATTGCTAAGCCACATTTATATAATATGAAAAATGAATGCCAAGTACACAATAGGTAACAGTTATATTCTTATAACAGCTATGCATCATTTAGAGGTACACTTAGAAAGGAACTCTCACTATAGAAAAATGTAACAAAGTATTTGAAGCAACTTTAAAAAATTCATCAGTAACATAACATTATTAGGAGATTATTGTAAGAACATGACATTACTGTATACATATATAAGACTGGCAAACAGAGTGTGTTGCAAATAAGAAGAGACAAGATGAAACTGTTAATATAAATAAGCCTATGCTGTGCCCTGAAGAAATGTAAATTATCTCACAAAATAACTATTAGAAAAGGTCCTGAACTTGGAAGTATATTGCATAAGGATAAGTATTTAAATAATAACTAGCATCATGGTTATGTATCTTTTTTTAACAAATAATTTGTAGCAGAAATGCTTCAACCACAGAGGTTCCTCACTAAAAGAATACATGGTGTAAGTAACATGTCCTGTGCAGACTGCCCCAAGGCCCTATCCCTGCATTCTGTCTCCTACAGTCTTTTGAGGGGAAATCTATGCCTGGCATACAGGGCATTGTCAGACCACACTCTGATGGACCTCCTGCATATCCACAAAACAAACAGCACCAGAATTACCTGTTCTAAAGACTTAAACTTTGCCTGTGATATAAATAGGACCTGCTGGAGAGATAGGTATGTATCCGAGAGACTACCCCATCTATGGATCCGGCTCCCCATCCATGTGAAGCAGAATTCCTCCCTAACCCAATTCAAGAGCAGCTTGGACAACTGGATGGGAAACTGGAAACTCATCCCTGGTTTGGCATCTATGTCTCTAATGAACACAGGTACCCTGTAAATGGATAATCTCCCAGGCCCATGCTTACACTTACCGAGGATATCTGAACTTGTCAGACATTTGGGATGCATTGCTGTGCTTAAAACAGTCCTTGTGGTTGTTAGACTAGTAAACACCTATGAACCTATGAAAGAAGTGTGTATACATCCAACATTTAGAGGTAAATATATTTTTCAGATACAGTCCAATAATTTACAGGACAGAAAAATATGTATAAACTTCTATTGTTTTAGCTAACAGCATGCCGAAATCATAGCAGTTTCTATGATGCAGTTAATACAGTCATGGATAGAAGACTTTGCATGAATTTGACACACTTAAATATGTATATTGCATTTGAAAGTGTCCTTGTGGAGATGTGATGTGTGTGTAGTGTCAGGATGTGATATCAATGTGAAGCTGGGGTGACCATCTACCATGGAGGATGACTTAGGGTGCACACATGGCTGTATGTGGGACTGCTCCTGGCAACTGTATGTATTTTAGCCACATAATCTAACATAATACCGCAATGTAGTCTTTTGGAGGATTACAACAGTTTGTATATTGGTATATTGATATATTCAGTGTATGTAGCAGAGACCCTGAACAGGCTCTGACTTCCACTGTTTATTAACCTTCCTGACAGTTGGATACATCTCTTCTGTATGGTTCACAGATATCCAGTCAACATTCTCAGTTAACTAGGTATCAGATGAATGCATCCCTTAGGTAGATATGAGCCTACAACAGGGATCCTGTAAGATGTGAAAGCAGTCACATCATATTGTGCACAGACACCCATCTATGTGGGTGCAAATGTTGGGCTTTCTGCACCTAAATACCACATCCCCCCACAGCACCAGTTGAAGTAGCACAAGCCTAACATATATAATGCCCTGTTACACAGTTACGAAGCTGATGGTCTTAACTATTATGTAGGCTTTGAAAAGCCCATCTCATGGACTGATTCCTAACTGAGCCCACAAAGGTGTGTGCATGGAAAAAACTATGGGATTCATAGCTTAAAACAGACATGACTCCATGCCAATCCCCAACCACTTTAGTAATACCTGACATGCTTCCTTAACATCTTTATTATATTTGGGTTGAGGGGGACGAGACTGTGCATATACACAGCCTGTAAACAGTTATAATCCAAATGACTGATGGATAAACATCCTGTCTAAGTACAGCATTGCACTATCCTACCTCTCCCCCTCCCCCCAGCAAATACAGCTTACAGTAGTACACTCACAGCAACTTCCACAGTTATCCTAGTATAACAGCAAGCAGTAGTTATATGACATCTACAGACTAATATAAACATGGCATGCACCCCCCCCCCCCCGTTACACAAGCAGTACTACAACAGCTTCTGGTGTAATTATCACCCAATACAACACCACCTAACACTGTCAAATTAGTAGGCATAAGATTTAAGAAGCATTTCGCTACATTGCAGGAAAAACTTGATTGTGGTATTCAACACAAAGTCAGATCTATTGATTGTCTAGGCCTAATACAAATATCTAAAGTATATAAATTAAAAGTAAAATAATAGTTTTACTACAGTGTCAAAACATTTAGTACCCATCGAATCAGAAAAATAACATTCAGAAAAATTTTAGGCTTATAGAGTTATTTTTAACAGGCTATATAAAATTATTGGAAGATTTTCAAAATGCATTCAGAAGAATATATTGGAGGCATAAGTTTTTATATAACTAGCACTGGTCTTACATAGGCAGATATCCTAAGAGTAAATGTGGGTCTATATCACGTAGTCGAAATTCTGTAAGTCCGAACACCATATGTTCGAACCTATATGTTCGAACTTACAGAATTTCGAACACGTAAAAAAAATAAAACACAAGATAAAATAAAATAAAGGGTTGTAAGCTGGGGGGCAAGCTCCCCTGCACCCCCTATGCCCACCACTCTTTAAATATACCAACTCCAAGACCGCACTACAATGCGGTAAAGGGAATTTTCCCTTTATTGCACTGTAGCTTGGTCTCGAAGTTGGTATATTTAAAGAGCGGGGCATGTGGGGGGTGCAGGGGGGCCTGCCCCTCTGCTTATAACTGTCAGGAAGTTGTTGCTATTTTTTTTTTTTTTTTAATTCGAAGTATGACAACTTCGAACATGGTCTCGACCATATAACGTTAGAAGTTGTCATACTTCGACTACGTGATATAGACCCAGTAAATGTACACACATTTTAAAGGTTCTGCTAAATTTTATTTGGCTACATCTTAGCAACAGACAAAGTTGCTAAGTGATTTTACCTGGAAAGTGTAGTGCACCTAGTTGATAGAACTAATACCAAATGTGTCATCCCCATCACCTCTCGTAGCTACTGGCCGGAGAGGTATCATGGTCTGTTCTACCGCAAACAAATCTCTTGTAAAGAAATCGGTAAACTAGTTGATGACATGCTCAGACTCTCAGACCACATTTTTCTTTGCTTTGTCTACCACTGTAGGGGATTTCTAAGCTAGTCTTTTTACCATATCTTTAACCTTTAACTGACAAAATGTAATTTCTAACTTCTGGAGAAAAGCACTCATTACACCCCTGCTCAAACAATCTAATCAAAAAAACACCTCACACTTTGATCTTATTTCCATCCTATCCACTTGTGCTAAGGTGCTAAGGTGCTAGAAAAAGTAATTTATATCCAACTCTCAAGTTACATTCAGCAATGCCATCTCCTTATAATAAAATAGCATGAATTATGGACAGGTCATATAACAATGATGGTACACAGGTGCCTAAATGATGACATTCTTCTTAACATGAACTAAGGTAACTTGAGAGGAGCAATGCTCATTGACCTTACAAAAGCCTTTGACCTAATCAACTACCAGCTTCTCCTTCCTTTCCTTCAAATCCCGAGCATTAGCAACACATCCATCTCTTGGTTCCAAGACCTCTTGTCAAACAGATTCTTCAAAGTTAAATTAGGTTCTTTCTTCTCTTGGCCCAGACATCTTTCAATGGGAGTGCCCAAGGTTCTATCTTAACTCCTCTTCTCTATTTTAATTAATAAACAACATTGTGAACTTCCTACTATACAACTCATCTTTTGCATTGATGGCCAAGCCACAACTATTCAACATTTGAAACACAACTGCAAAACAAACTTAATTCCCATAATTCCTAGCTTGTTAACCACAATCTAATACTTAACCTCAAAAATAATAATAATAATAATAATAATAATAATCTGGAAAAATATCACTGAAGTCATTATCACTACCCTTTGTAACGTTGTAGAACATCAATAGACACAACTAACTCCTTCAAATACCTTGGTTTGTGGGTAGACCAGTCAGTAACATTCCATACCAATATTAAGAAATTAAGTGCAAATGTTAACATACCCGCGGTGGTGGTACTGCGGTAGTGTTGTCGCCTCACAGTAAGACGCTGTCCGGTTTGATTCTCAGCTTGAGCATCTTCTGTGTGGAGACATGCATGAATGGGCGTACCTTCGTTGAAGGTTATGCGTCAGGCCTGGCAAGCCGGTAAGTAAAAAAAATCAACTGCCAATTATTAGTGGACCGGAGTTCCGCTGTGGTGACCCCTAACTGGGAAAAGCCAAAAGACACAAACAAACAAGTGCAAATGTTAACACACTTCTATTCTCTTCTGGGTTAGGAAAATCTCACCTTACCTGTCAAACCCAGCCAGAATAGTTACATGCATCTCAAATATGGTCTACTCATAATAGCCACAGCCTCTAAGGAAAAAACTCCTCCAAACTACATCATTGTCATCACCAACCCCACTTTTCCCACCTACAGACTATTGAAAACAAGATCTGTCACTTCATCATTAACTCACCCACTTATGAATGCCACTGCCTCATCCTAAAAAAAAAAAAAAAAAAAAAACAGGCTCCCAGAGCAGCACAGAGTAGACTAGCTACTAGGTTCTGTCATTTTCACATTTCTCCAGCTGGAGAGGAATTAATAAAGGCTACAGTGCATCACCACCTACCCAGACTTGACAAAGTAGAATCTACTGGGCTTTTACCACAATTAAGAAAGGAAATACAATGTGTCTAAGAATGTATCAGTGAGGTTGTACAAAACCTGCTCAGAAAACATACATTATGGCAGCTGATATGAAAGAAGAGATGGAAGGGTCAGGAAGGTGAGAGAAAGACATTTGGAGCATTCATAGAAATTACTCCTGTGGATGTTAATCTCCAGTCAGGATCCTTTATTGTGCAACACTTTGAGGTAGAGGGCAGCTGGAACTACATATGCATCATGATAATGGATGATAGTATCAGATGGCTGGCATGCAGTCCTGTCTGCTTGATGGATGTCATCTTCCCCACATGGACATACTGTCAGTTGATAACATATATGGATGTTTAGGGAGTGAAATTAATTTTAGGTATGGACCCTTACTTCATTGATTAATGGTATGTAAGAGCCAGTCATCCTGTGATTGCCTGTCTACCTGTCTGGCTGTTGGTGGAAATACAATGGGAATTGGTCTGACTCCATAGTTTATTCTGATGGAATTTGAAAAGCCTTAGTGCAATGATGCCCATGCTGCAGTTCCCATTGACCATATGCATGACCACTTCTTTCATATGGTTCAGATTCTCTGGCACTGGGTACAGATGGCGGGGCTAAATCCAAGGCATGCTTCCTTCCTGACTTCAACTTACAGATTAAGGAGTCTATGGTTCTGACATACCAGCCACTGGGGAAATTACTTGCAGTATTCCATGTCCTACCTAATCATTGTTCCCAGGAGGCAGAGATTTCTTTGAATGGTTCCTAGACAAGTACATCCTATGTGCTACAGTACATGCCTCCTGCAGACCCACAGGCTGCCACTGGCCTTTCTCCCATCATTTTGGTCCATGGAAGACCTTTCTGTATTCACTCTATTGCGTACACAGAATAGATTGGAAGGGTGGCATAGGCAGCTTTGTATCATGTGAGATTCTTGCTCCATAGGTTTCCAAGATCTGCTTACTGTTATTACTTATGATCAGGACCACTTTGAGGCCAGAACTGATGTTGTAGAGGGATAAAGTATGAACTATGGCTTGGCAATTTGACAGGGGTGGCAGATAGGATAAGTGAACTTGCACTGGGAGAAGGAGGGAGGCATGTCCCTGGCTGTACACATTAGCACTATCCCTCATAGGAGGTGCAGCAATCTAGAGGGGCAGCTTGGGGGGAGGTTGAGTGTTAGACTTACCAAGCCATCAGTGGGTTGTGGCCCTCATAGTGATTGTATGAAAACATTCACTCACAAGGAGAAGATACTGTGAGCACAAGGGTGATGCAATTTGCATGTCCTTTTGCCCATGGAATGGGGGTTAGGCTATCTAAATGCCCTCATTACTGGGATGGTGCCAGAAGTGCAAAGCATCCTCATGATGGTGTTAATAATGGCACCCCTCTTGCAGCTCTTACCTGGTCTTTGGGTGGAATCACTGGAGGAGTGCAGCAGACAAAATGGGCACTCTCTGATTGGGGGAGGGACTTGAAAATTGGCAGGATTGGGAGCAAAAATCACCTAGAATGAAAGAGAATCATATACATGGCCTGAAGGACTCCACTAATGACTTAAGCAAGATCATATTGGAGAATGTCACTTATGTGGTCCAAGGCTACCTACAGACATGGTTCTACCACTTACATCTATGATGTCTGTGATAGTCACACAATGTGCCCTCCAGCAGTGTAATGTGTCCCTGCCTGTGTTTTCTGGCATGTGACTGACAGGTTTGCCTGTTAGTGTACATACCAATGGTACTTCAGTCAGTTTTGCCATCTGTTACCATTAAGCCCTGGCAGCTACACTGGCATGATACCTGTCGGACCAGTGGTTCCCTGTTTTTCTGTATTGCTGTGCCTGGACAGGCAGCTTCCCCAGCTCTACTAGAGTAGATTTTGTGCTACTGAATCCAACCATTGCCAGGGGTGTGAGCTGCATTGAATTTTTAAACTCTGTTGTTGTCAGTGTAGTACTTTTTCCATGGATATAGTGATGTATACTACTGTTTGGACTGTGACATCTATTGGGGTGGGGGTTACGGAACACCGAACTTCGAAAATGAAAAAATTTTTACCCTAACAGGTTTAAACAGGGGGGCAAGCCCCCCTGCACCCTCCACATGAGGGGCTGCACCCCCCAGACCCCCCACTACTTAAATATACCAACTCCGAGACCACACTACATTGCAGTAAATAGAAATCTCCCCTTACGGTGATTTCCATTTACACGCTCGAGATTCTGAGCATTTGATATTCTCATGCCGACAATGTCAGATTTGACATTGTCAGCTTTCGAGAATATAATCTAGACCCTGGGGTGGCATTTTGTGTAATGGTCCTGTATTATTCTATGAATACTATTTTCCCTACCTGTGGAGCCATTTGTGTGCTGTTTCTGTTAGGAGATTTCTGTCTTTGCATATTTTATTTATTTATTCAAATTTTTGACCATATAAACATATATGGAATGTTGTTTCAGCACAATGACAGTCATGTGCAAAGAAACTAAAAACATGTATTGTAATATTAATGATCATTTAAATATTGGTGGTCTCTCTGTGGACATGGCCAGATCATCGGAAACTGTGAATAATGACTGGTACCTTAAAAAACTCAGTAAACTCAGCTATATTATTAATTCACTAAACTGGTTCAAAAGTTATCTTGATGTAAGACTATTTCAGCTATTCATCAGCTAAAACCCTCTGACATATGCACATTCTAAATACTGAAGTCTCAGAAGACTCCGTGTTGGGGCCACTTCTTTTTTCACTGTTCATAAATGATACAACTCATGACCTCTCCTCATTAAATATATTATTAAATATAACTATGTATGAAGATGATCTCCTTCTAATTACATCTGCCAGATACACAACTGATCTATGACATAAATTGTTGTTTGCATTTTTTTGTAGGTGAGAGTTGGGAGTTAGCAGGCATCATTTGTCCACAAGGATTCCCTGATTTCTACCCTGTGCCACTGTGGCTGGTGGCCTCATCACTGCTACTCTTCTATGAAGTGCCTCCATCAGATCTTTGCCCAGTCGGGGCTTCCTTCCCTTGTCTGTGCTGCAGATACAGCCGTCTCAATAGCTGCTACCTGCAATTACCCAGCAATCCTGTTGAGGAGAGTGGTGCAGCAAATCATACCATCGTATTCCATCCAGGATGGACAAGCTAGCTTTGCCTGCTCATTACCACCCAACCCTACTGTGGGTCTTCCAAAGATCAGGTCACTAACTTTATATTAGTTGTGTTGTCGTTAGGATTTTATGCAGCTCTGCCACACTGCCGTGGACAAGGATTGCATTTGGATCATGTAAAATTCCTGGACTTATAGCCATGATTGCTGGGTGTGCTTCCTGGTCATTATGATGTTTCTGTTAGATTCTAGGGACTAAGTAATGTATGAAGGAAAATTACCTTTTTTAAAGAAGTAAATGTAACATAAAATAAATGCGTTGATGAATGAGAGTTGAATTGTGTTTTTGTCAAGTGCTCAGTAAGTTCAAAGTTCTGGATTTTTGTTATATTTTCCTGGAAAAATGAAAACAAAATCACATCACTGAGCATAGTCGTTTAAATTACTTTGGGACTAAGTACCTACAAATATAGGAAATACACTAGAAGTAGTCATGTAGCTGTGCTATGTTCCAAAACATTGCAGGGGAAAGATTGCATGCTTCTGAAGCTGACATTGCATTAAATCAGAAATGCCTGTGCAGAAAGTGTTATTTTTGATTTTAGATTTGCAGGACAGAGAAGAAATATGTATTTTCCCTTCTCTCAGTCTGTGTGAACTTAGAGTTGCTGCACATAGTGACTGAGGGTGGGGGACTTACCCCTACATGTGGAGATGCAGGAACCTTGCCCTACCACCTTGCAAAAAACATTTAGTAGTGTTGTGCAATGTAATTTCTTGGAAGGGTAGATGTTTTTTGTGGTGATTAATTCTGTGTGTCGATTGAATGAGATGCATTTAATTATATGAAATCCAGTATGGGTTTTAAAAACTTCCAGTCAAATTGCAGTTGTATATTGCTCACAATAATTAAACTGTAGATCTTGTTTCTGTCAACACCAAGCTGAAAGCCTCTTCTTCTTCTTCTCTTTCAGCTGTTCCCATTAGGGGTCGCCACAGCGGATCATCTGTTTCCATTTCTTTCTGTCCTCTGCATCTTGCTCTGTCACACCAACCACCTGCATGTCCTCTCTCACCACATCCATAAACCTTATCTTAGGCCTTCCTCTTTTCCTCTTACCTGGCAGCTCCATCCTTAGCATCCTTTTCCCAATATACCCAGCATCCCACCTCAGCACATGTCCAAACCAACGCAATCTTGCCTCTCTGGCTTTGTCTCCAAACCGTCCAACCTGAGCTGACCCTCTAATATACCGATTCCTAATCCTGTCCATCCTCGACACACCCAGTGCAAATTTTAACATCTTTATCTCTGCCACGTCCAGCTCTGTCTCTTGCCTTTTTGTCAATATCACTGTCTCCAACCCATATAACATAACTGGTCTCACTACTCTCTTGTAGACCTTCCCTTTCACTGTTACTGGTACCTGTCTGTCACAAAACACTCCTGACACTCTTCTCCACCCACTCCACTCTGCCTGTACTCTCTTCTTCACCTCTCTTCCACCCTCACCATTGCTCTGAACTGTTGATCCCAAGTACTTAAACTCATCCACCTTCGCCAACTCTACTCCCTGCATCCTCACCATTCCTCTATCCTCGCTCTCATTCACACACATATATTCTGTCTTAGTCCTGCTGACCTTTAGTCCTCTACTCTCCTGAGCATATCTCCACCTCTCCACGATCTCCTCAACCTGGTCCCTACTCTCATTACAGATTACAATGTCATCTGCAAACATCATAGTCCACGGGATCTCCTGTCTGATCTTGTCTGTCAACCTGTCATTCACCACTGCAAATAAGAAAGGGCTCAGAGCTGATCCTTGATGTAATCCCACCTCCATCTTAAATGCATCCATCACTCCCACTGCAGACCTCACCACTGTCAGACTACCCTCTTACATATGCTGTACCACTCTTACATAATTCTCTGCCACTCCTGACTCCCTCATACAATACCACAACTCCTCTCTAGGCACCCTGTCATATGCTTTCTCTAAGTCCACAAAGACACAATGCAACTCCTTCTGTCCATCTCTATATTTCTCCATCAACACTCTCAGAGCAAACATTGTAGCTGTAGTGCTGTTTCCTGGCATTAAACCATACTGCAGATGATACCACTAATCATCACGTCCCTTCTTAACCTAGCTTCCACTACTCTTTCCCATAACTTCAAGTTGTGGCTGATCAATTTTATCCCTCTGTAGTTACTACAGCTCTGCACATCACCCTTATTCTTAAAGATAGGTACCAAAACACTTTTTCTCCACTTCTCAGGCATCCTCTGACTTTCCAAGATTTCATTAAATAATCTGGTTAAAATTTCCACTTCCATTTCACCTAAGCACCTCCATGCTTCCACTGGTATGTCATCTGTGCCAACAGCCTTTCTATTCTTCATTCTCTTCATAGCTGTCCTTACTTCCTCCTTGCTAATCTGTTTCAATTCCTTATTCACTATCCCCACATCATCCAATCTTCTCTCTCTCTCATTCTCTTCATTCATCAGCCCCTTAAAGTACTCTTTCCATCTGCTCAACACACTTTCCTTACTTGTGAGTACATTTCCTTCACTATCCTTTATCACCCTTACCTGCTGCACATCTTTCCCAGGTCAGTCCCTCTGTCTAGCCAATTGATGCAGGTCCTTTTCTCCCTCTTTAGTGTCCAACCTTTCATACAACTCTCCATATGCCTTATCCTTAGCCTTTGCCACAACTCTCTTTGCCATGCACCTCATCTCCTTATACTCCTGTCTACTTTCTTCATCTCTCTGACAATCCCACTTCTTCTTCGCCAGCCTCTTCCTCTGTAAACTCTCCTATACTTCCTCATTCCAACACCAGGTCTCCTTGACCTCCTTCCTCTGTCCAGATGTCACACCAAGCACCTTTCTAGCTGTCTCCCTTACCAGCTCTGCTGTAGTTATCCAGCTATTCGGTAGCTCTTTACTGCCCCCCCAGTGCTTGTCTTAACTCTTCCCTGAACTGCACCTCACAATCACCCTTTCTCGACTTCCACCATTTGATCCTTGGCACTTCTCTCACACTCCTCCTCCTTTTCTTGATCAACAGCGTCATCCTATAGACCACCATTCTATGCTGCCTAACTACACTTTCCCCTGTCACCACTTTACAGTCTCCAATCTCCTTCAGAATGGCCCGCCTGTACAGGATATAATCTACCTGTGTGCATCTTCCTCCACTCTTGTACGTCACCCTATGCTCCACCTTCTTCTTAAAATACATATTTACCACAGCCATGTCCATCCTTTTTGCAAAATCCACTATCATCTGACCTTCTTCATTCCTCTCCTTAACACCATACCTACCCATCACTTCTTCATCCTCTGTGTGCCCTTCACTAGCATGCCCATTGAAATCTGCTCCAATTACCACTTTCTCATCTTTGGGTACACTCACTACCACTTCATCTAACTCACTCCAAACTTTATCTCATCCATTGCACACCCAAGTTATGGAGCATATACACTAACAACATTCATCATCACACCATCAATTTCCAGCTTCATTAACATCACTCTATCCGACACTCTTTTCACCTCTAAAACACTCTTGGCATACTGTTCCTTCAGAATAACCCCTACTCCATTTCTCCTCCCATTCACACCATGACAGAACAATTTGAACCCACCTCCTATACACCTGGCCTTACTCCCCTTCCATCTGGTCTCTTGCCCGGACAATATATCAACCTTCCTTCTCTCCATCATATTAGCTCTTTCCCTATACCAGTCATACTGCCAACATTCAAAGTTCCTACCCTCACTACTACACTCCTAACCTTCCTCCTCTCTTCCTGATTTGGGTATGCCTTCTCCCTCTTCCCCTCCTGCGGCCAACAGTAGCCCAATTTCCGCCAGCACCCTATTGCCTAACAGTACTGTGACGGTCGTTGTTAACCCAGGCTCAACCAGTTCGATATGGAAATCTGTATTGTTGTCCACATATGTCATTTGGTAGAGGATTTACACTGGATGCCCTTCCTGACGTAACCTCCCCATTTATCCGGGCTTGGGACCGGCATGAAGAAATGCATTGGCTTGCGCATCCCCAGTGGCTGGGTTACCGAACTGAATGCCACTACTTATCATTAATGACATACTAAGTGTCTGTTGTGACTGAAATCTATAGATAGTATAAGCTAATGACTCAATCAACACCAAATCTAAAGTTCCTACTTTTGAGTCTTGAGGTCCTGTGCAGCTGTTTCTCCTGGCATTTGGACCCAGAATAGCTGCAGAAATTATGCCACATTTGGGCTTTTACGTATCTCAACTTCACAAGGGAGTATTGGTGCTTCTCTCATATTATCTGAAGTACAGTGCATTTATTTAACTATCTATAAGCATCATTGGTTATCTGTTCCATTCCAACTTCTGCTCTTCCATCTGTAATTAATAATGTTTCTTTCTAAACACCACCTCAATGCAACCCATTTTTTTAGACCCAAGGACATTTACCTTACAGAACAAATTAATGGCTGACTTGTGAAGTTTCAGAATTTTGCTTACAAACCTGACATTATTTCTATTTCTGAAATCCTCTGACATAATATTGAAGACAAATGTCATGCTTTCCAGAACAACAGAACCAGGAACATGCATGTCAAGGAAGCACTGCTGCTAATATATGCAGTTAATTGTATCACCTTAGCAGCAAAAGCTGCTCATGTTATATGTTTCTACCTCCTTGTACGGTTATATAAATTAACACTGGAAAGATCACTAATGTGTATAATCCTCCTCCATCCTCCACTCCTCTTACTGATTAGCTCTTCTACTCAATTTCTGCTCATTTGTAAGGGAAATACACTACTGGATGACTGCAGCTGGAGCTGGAATGAAGAGTTGCACTCTGAGCTCCAACAATGCTTCTTTTTACATGATCAGTCTCATCAAATTTGTCTTACCACCAGGCCTAATCTTCAAAAGCAGCAGCCTTAGCTTTTATTCTCCTTAACAGGCCTCTTAGAAGACACAGTATACCTGTGTTGTCGATTTACATGACAACTGCCTCCATCCTTTCATTCTGGTACTTCCAAAGAAGGAACAAGTTTTCTTTCTTTACATCACAGTGCCATCCATCTTCCAAGAAGGAACATGTTTTCCTTTTCTGCACCACGGTGCAGCCCATCTTCCATTCTCTTCTTGCTCTCTCCAAAGTAGACTGATACATTATACCTTCCCACATGAAGGTGGACGATGCCACTGAATCTGTCTATAGAGTTTTCACTGCATCTTTGGAGAGTTGCTTTCCTTTCACAACTAGATGAGGTAGGGAATTCATGAGGGCCTTGACTGAGTGTGCAACTAAATGCATTCCTAAGAAACACAGCTAAAACTTGATGGCTATATAATTCTAATAATGAATACCTTTAACAAGTTTTTGCAAATTTAAGATGCTCTATCAGACTGCACCTATTTTCATGAAAAGCAGACCAAACTTTTGAGTAATCAAAAGACTTTCATTCATTCATTCATTCACTGATTATCTGCTTAATCCAAGTCAAAGTCACAGGTAAGCCATAGCTTATGTCAGTATGCACTGGGTGCAATGCAAAGAAATTAATCCAGAATGGGACATAAAGCCAACCCAGTTTACACACACGCACACACACACACACACACACACACACACACACACACACACACACACACACAAACACACAGACAGATACACTCACACACACAGACAGATACACACACACACACACACACACACACACACACACACACACACACACACACACACACACACACACACACACACACACACACACACACACACACACTCATATCACCGCTCACTCTCTTGTAGCATATACACCTATGGACAACATGAAGGAAGAACAATTTACCTAGGATATGTCTTTAGTATATGGGTGGAGCCCAGGGTACTTGGCAAGCACTCACAAGAATACAGGGAGATCACACAGACTCTGCACAGAAGGCATCTCAGACAAGAACCATGCTGGAAATTCAAACATTATGAGGCATTAGTGATAAATATTGCAAAGCTGAGGCACCCTTCATATATTTAACTAAAATGAGTAAGGGACTTGAAGATATTAGTTCTCTCGTCTGCTATGCTCCTACTAGGCTGTCACATAGTATTGATTTATTCTCAGAACAAAAATTGTTGATCTGCTAATTATTTTTCTTTCTCACTGTTACTCCTCACTACAACAGTAGACCCCTTCACAATTATGTCCTGAAAGTGCTGCAGACCTGAGCAGTATGTGATTCCATGAAGCAGCTTCTCCAAAAATTGTGAGTGACTTGCTGAGAAAAATGGATATTAAGAGTCCTTGTTTTGTTGGTGATCTGCACTTTTCTTTCCCTAGAATGTCTATCATTTATCTCTATATATCTGGCTGTTATATTTAATTTTTCCCATCCACTGACCATATTCTAATTCCTCTTTGTAAGACTCCCAAACTTCCAATCTATTGCCAACCTCCTGGAGAACAATGAGAACTCACAGAACAAACACATAAGGTTCTGTACCAGACACAAGGATTTAGAAAACAGCTTCATTTTCTTAACATCTAGATCCTAGGTATCATAATCAAT
Source organism: Protopterus annectens (assembly GCF_019279795.1). NCBI lineage: Eukaryota > Metazoa > Chordata > Ceratodontiformes > Protopteridae > Protopterus > Protopterus annectens. The sequence continues at coordinate 652,058,285 of NC_056745.1, read as the reverse complement.
GTAATGAATAAGTGCCTATCGATGTAACTTATCTGTTGATTAAACTATTTTCCTAGACAGGCTTGCTATTTTTTTTGAGGACCACTGACATATTTCAGTAATTTTGTGTTCCAGGATGTGAACAGTTTGAGTTTGCTGAAAGCTATATAACCCAGTTGTGTCTCATGTTGGTTTTCTTCTGGATTCCATTCCTTCCCCATTTTTATTAACAACCTTGGCTTATGCTATTCAGGGTCCTTAAGTCACAGTTATATGATGATCTTGTTATTGGTAGACCCAAAAAAACCAGAGATGAGAATACACAGAGCTAACTGGGCTTTGATATAGTCTGCTACTGGTTTGTAGCCAACTAATTTACAATCGGCACAAATTAGTACTGGTAATATTTTTGCATCCCACAGTAGCTGTTTGCTACAACTGATCTGACTACCTTGGATCAGCTGGACTGCGACATACCTCAGCACCTGGCTGGATCCTATGCTGCATTATACTGCTGATTATTTTTTAAGAAATCTCTGCCTTACAGATGCTCTGTTTTTGATTATTTTAATCCCACTCTATGATGGACTGTAACTCCAAAATAATTGAACTTATTTTATGAAATTGTCAGAAAATTATACTGGTACTGCTTTATAGAAAATATTCATTGACTGCGTTCCTGGCTTTAAATGCAAATGAACAGCTGTGTGTTCAGCATTGACCTTTAATACCATTTTATGCAACAATATTTAAAACCAGTACAATTTTTACTTTTATAGAAAAAGCTAGGACTTTGGTAGGCTTGATGACATAACATTATATGTTTATGTTTTAGTAGTATTTTATTTGTTAACCAGAAGAGCATGACAGACAGAGAATAGATTCAAACAAATAACACATTTAGATTCAAATAAATATTAATTGCAGGTTCGACTTTAAGTGTTCAACAAAAATCTGAAAAATGGAAACAGATTTAAAACTGCCATGGTAGTTATAATATGGACAGTTTTAATGTTAAGGCACTTATTGTAGAAGATGAGACATAGATAATGAAGATTCTGTTAAATGCATTGGCACTTTTGCAGTCTTTATTATGCTATAACTTAAAACCAATGTTTGAACACATTAGCAACTTGGTTCACATTTTTAAAAAATGTAGGTTTAAATGTGGTTGTTGGGAATACTGCAGGTGTATATATACATAGGTTTGCTCATTAGCATTATAAATATGAACTGGACATTTAGGGCTGAATTCAGAAAAGTTATCTTGAGATACCCATGAGGTGTACGCTGTGCAGTAACTTTTTGTAATTCAGAGACAGCCCAACCAAAGTTCTTTTCATGAAGACATGAAGCACCACAGTGGGCTCTCTCTGCAGTTATGCCACATGCTAATGAAGCATTCTGGGGAGACATATATGCTATGTTCTCCCCCCTGCAACTGCCTGTGCTAAAACAGTTAATGCAGCTGAGCAGTTCAAAGAACTAGCACAGTCATTGCTGGTGGCTCACAGTAATGACTATGGCCAAAACTCTGTTCATCCATTGTTATACAAATATGTGCTGGAAGTGTAGTGGATATGCAGTATTAGGGTGTGTGTGTGTGTGTGTGTGTGTGTGTGTGTGTGTGTGTGTGAGTCTGCCTGGGAAGTAGCAATAGCGGCATTGGTGAGGGGGTAGGTTAGGAAGGTGTGTGTGGTGTGTGGTTGGTTGGCTTGGGTGGCTGTCATACTTGTACACACCCCTAATGAGCAAGCCTGCAACATTGGGTTGTGGGGGGGGGGGTAACACTAGACACTAGGAATAAATGTGTTTTCTTGTGGGTTACTTGCGCTTAAAACCTAATGTTATTTGGAAGTAGAGGAACCAGTAACCACTAGGAATAACTCCTAAATGTCATGCCTGAATGGCACTTAAACAGAATGAGGACAGGGGGACCAGACACTAGGGTAAACACTTTATCGTGCCTTAACAGCACACAGAGTCAAGGGAACACTAGATGCCAGATATACTTTCTATATGGCATGAGTGGAGTGGGGAATCACTAGAATACACACAGAGAGACGGAGACCCTAATAGCATGTTCCTTAAAGGGGCTAAATTGGATTCAACCTCTGTAGCTGCCTCCCACCCATGTTATCATCATCATCATCATCATCATCACGGATACCCTGGAAAAAGAATTAAGACATAAAAGCAAAAAAAGTGAATGAATATGGTTACAAACCCTGCAGCCCAACACAGACTATATCAGCATTAGTCCTCTGGGTAACTGAGAAGTTAGTGCAGCAGTTGTTTATATAATATATACTGAGGATCTTGGGCATTATTCAATGCCAGCAATGATTTGTGATTTATGATGAAGAGGACAGGGAAAATAAAGCATACCTCTCAGCCTCATAATGCAAGAAAGCAAGACAATGCTAAAAGAACTGGTGGGGCAAAGAGGGGTAGATTTAAATTTTCCCCTTACATACTGAGTATGTCCCTGAAATAAAATCATTAATGAAGAATATGGAAAGTGAAATTGTACTGTCTGGCATTAATGACTGACTATACTCATCTGTGAATTACCAAGAGAGGGGAAAAGCAGACACTGTGGGCATTCCAACAACAGGGACAGATATGATGTATGTAGTGTGTGCACACATGCTGATTGGTCAGCCCAACCACTTGCCCATTGCAAACTGAGCATATACCAACAGTAAAAGTCTGGCCACTAAAGTATCATTGAGCAGCCTTGCAAACTGAGCATATACCAACAGTAAAAGTCCGGCCACTAAAGTATCATTGAGCAGCCTTGCAAACTGAGCATATACCAACAGTAAAAGTCCGGCCACTAAAGTATCATTGAGCAACCAACTATTTTTTTTTTTTATTGCTATCTCTTAGACAAGCATTAGTCTGAATGAAAGACTCTGAAACTAAAAAGTGTGTCATTATTTAGTGACTTTATTTCTCATAAAATTAATTTTTTTCCAACAAATCAGTGAGCAACAAAGTCACTAAATAATAATGGGCATTTCAGTTTCAGACTTTCTTTCCTTCAGACAATGCACATGTATTCACATTTTTTCAAATAAAAGATTGAGAGGTACGCACGAGACCAGAGAAAATAAAAGGAAAATCAGGTTCGTTCTGCCAACTAAAACATGCCTGATTTTCCTTGTATTTTCCCATCTCTCTTCTACCTTTAAACTGTCAGGAGGTTTTTCCTTTCTTGGTTGCATGCTTGCTAAAGCAGTGATGTACTGTGTGAGCCTGGGAACGCCACGTCCCATAAGTATGAGCAGTGCATCATTAATGGGCAGACGCAGGAAACAACACAGAACACCACGGCCCCATTATCAAAAGTCATCACTTAAGAAAAGCAAGGAAGTTTTTTCTTAAATAATGTCATTGTATAATAGTAATAACCAACTCCTGTGTGTGGTGCATTGAACATCTACCCATGATTGTCTTTGCTTTATCACTCAGGCTTTGCCATCATGATTAAACCTCACCAGTCGTGGCTAAATCTTTAATATACCATACCCAGGCATTGCTTATTGCTGTAATATTTAATTCACCTTTTTAACTTTTAACATTTTTTACAAATCTTTCTGTTTACATTCTTTAAATGTGTACTATAGTTCTCATGTGAGTTTTGAAGGTTATTTACTGTTAGATAACAGCTGGTTTAAAATGGTTTGAAGATGTCTTTAACAGATTATAATAGACAATAGCACTAAATGATTTATTTAATAAATGTTCAATGTTTTACTTAATAAATATTCAAGTTGTGCTGTTGGTTGCATTTATTTTTGTAATTTTTTTTTAAGTTACAGTGTGTAGTACTGACCAATCTAGTTTGCAATTTTGGTCATTTTAGGCAGCACAAGACTCATTTAGCTTTACCATTTTAACCCTGAGATGCATGAAAGGTCTAAATATATATGATAGTATACTATCCTGGGTGTCAAGGTCAAAAGAAAAAAAACCCCAAAAAGAATGAGCTGATCTAGCCACCAAATCTAGTGATCAAATCTACTTCTTCCTGTTTTTTTTAGCTGAAAATGCCTTTTCTAAGATTTACCTGGTACCTGGTATAAACCCTCTGGGACAAACTTCCCACAATAGTCCTGGAAACAGATTCAAATTTGAATTTCAGATTTAACTTTAAACATTTTACCAGTGTGTAAAGTCAGAAAAGGCATATTCTTTGGTCCATCTGGTTATAAACGTCATGTCTGGTCACTCTAGGGAGATTACACCATTTTGTAGCTTGTATCTCTGATCATTAATTGACTACAGAATTATGTGCAGTAGCCTTTAAGCAAGCCACCTGACAACTTGAAATGTATGATTCCTTACCGGAAAACTTACAGGATTAGAAAAACCTGACCCGGAATTCAATAAACTTTGTGCAGGGTTCGTGTAGAGCCTACATGGAGTGTTACCTTATACACCAAGTTGTACCTGTGGCAGTGATGTGCAATGCATATTAATGAACTGTAGCGTGCTTAAACAAGGTTTTGCAGCATGCAGCAATGCATCTGGCTGCAAAACTTCTTTGTGAATGTGGATAGCTTTTCTATGTAAGGTTGCTGTCTACAAAAGGTTGATTGTTCTCAATGTCTATGTGACAGCACTGCAATTTCTTTTCCCTTGTTTGATATATATTGGGATTGTTATTAATTAATATTGTATGTGTAGTTGTCTTCTCTTCTCTGGGCAGCCATGGTGGTGCAGCGGTTATCGTTGTCACCTCACAGCAAGAGGTTCTCTGGTTCAATTCTTGGCTGGGGTGCCTTCTGTGCGAAGTCTGCATGTCCTCCCTGTGGTCACGTGGGGTTCCTCCATGTGCTCCAGTTTCCTCCCACATTGCAAAGACATGCTGTAGGTGGATTTGACACTCTAAATTGGCCCTGTGTGTGTGTGTGTGTGTGTGTGTGTGTGTGTGTGTGTGTGTGTGTGTGTGTGTGTGTACCTTCTGTGGAAGGTTGGGTGCCAGGCTGGCAACTTGACACTGTAAAAACTCTACTGCCAATCATGAGCAGCCAGGTGATCCGCTGTGGTGACCCCTAACCGGAAAAAGCCGAAAGAAGAAGAAAATCAGGAACAACATAGAGGTCAGTAACACAAGGCGATATCCTGGACATCCAAGGAGTTTATTGCTCATACCAAGTAAACGAACAAAGACAACAAATCAAGTAGTAAAACACATAAAATTCAGATGTAAATTCCACAATACTAAGCGCTTTCACCCGCTCGATTACCTGCGGGTTTATAGCATTCCTTGATAATTTGTTGTATTAGTGGAATTAATTTAAATTTATGGTTTTAAATACACAATTAGGACTTACATCATTAACCAACCTAATTACCAATAATTGAATTATTGGTTATTTTTTAGTATATAAGCTGGTGCAGTGAAGTGTATGATGTACTCTGATGAAACCCGCAGGTAATCGAGCGGGTGAAAGCGCTTAGTATTGTGGAATTTACATCTGAATTTTATGTGTTTTACTACTTGATTCGTTGTCTTTGTTCGTTTACTTGGTATGAGCAATAAACTCCTTGGATGTCCAGGATATCGCCGAAAGAAGAAGAAGCTGTTTTGTCTTCTCTCTTTTTTTTTGTTATTTTTCCCCCCCGTTTGCAGGATGCGCTGCTTACCCCAAACAGTTTTGGCTACGCTTACCTCATTTGCATGATTGTATCACTCATGTACCAGACTTGACCCAACCAGAAACTGGACACATTCCATTAATACCACTCAGTATTGTGCAAACCCATGAAGTGACGCTGCACTGCAGCTAACAATGTTAAGTTAACAATGAATACAAATACAGGGAGTCTCAGGTAACAAATCTTGTGGCAACAGGTGTTAAGCCTAGGACTAGAGTGCAGATTGTTTTGGGTTCTTGTGGCAAGAGCTGTAAGTTTAGAACTACTCTACACATAGTCCTGGGTTCAAAAATGGCATATTCCATGTAATTTTACTCTTGTTCCACGTCACATTACATTTACTCTCACTTATAATACTTGGCATAGTTGTGAGGGCTGAGACACTAATACTGTGTCAGTTATTTACCTATTTATATGAGTATTGTGCATATAGTATCAAAAGTATGACTGTGGGTATAATCTGTACAATGTTCATGAAAATATATTTTAGCTATCACAGTTGAGTAATAGAGTTACGCAAGTGTCTGTACATGAAATAACCTTGGAGTTGCATTGCTTGTCACTGTTGTGCTCTGCTTACCATGATGCAGAGGCACCTTGACTTACAGAGTTTGCGAGATGTTAAGCAGGGCCAAGTTTTTTCATATGTAGCAAAAAACAGACAGTGTGCACTTTCACTAATCCTTGTTTGGGGCAGACAAGCTGGCAAAGTGAGGAAGCAATAGCTGACAGAGAAGACATATGAGATAAGATACAAGATTCACAAGATTGGTAAAGAACAAGAGAGGTGGGTGAACACCATGGTTGGGTGAGGGTGGAGAAATCACTACCTGTGGATGTCAAGATGGGTGACAGTGAGAATCAAGTCCTCACTCACTGGACTGTCATCACTGTCACCTCACTGTGCTGATGGCTACAGTGTCTGACATGTCTGTCCTTGTGTTATTCAATACAACAATGGAGAGGTGTGTCGCCATCAGCATAGGTGTGCACCAGTTGTGCAGTGCACAGGCCTACGCACCATACCTGACATTTCAGCTCGGGTGACAAAATCACCCCCTCTGCCACTCCTCCCAGAGGAAACCACAGGCCTATTCTCTGGGGCGGAACTTCCTGAGGGGCCAAGTAGTGCAGTTGCAGGAGAGGGGGAGTGCGGCCAGTCTGCAGCCCACAAATCCTGGGTCTTGGTGCTGTATCAATGTAGGTATAGTTGAAATCATCCCAGAGTAGGTTGTTTTGTACAACTTTAATTGTTACAAGTACTTATAAATAGGCTTTCTTTTTCATGGAAGGGGACATATAACTGGTGATAACATGAAGAGTTTTTTAACCACAGTAAACTAGACATACATTGACTACATATACGAGTCTAGAGGTGGAATTATCTGCAATGAGGATAGATCTCCACCTCCTGTGGTTCACACAACTTCAATTTGCGGTCTGAATGTGTGCAAGGCATTGTAGCCTTGCAAGACCAAGTTACTTACTGTGGCCTTGAACCAGGTTTCTGTGACTGCACAGATGCGAACAACTTCCAGCAAGAAGAGTGCTTACAGAGAGTGCAGTTTCTGATGTTAACTCCAAAAGTTTAACAGCATGACCCTTACTTTGTTGGAGTTGCATATTTTAACATATTAAATTCTGGTTTTGTGACCTTGCCTAATAAAGGCATATTACGGTGGAGGCAAGTGCCTTAGCCAGCAAGCAAAAGCTTAGAGGTGTCAGGTGAAGACCATGTGTTGCAAATCAGCATGATCTATGCACAATGGCATCCCACACTGACAGGAACTGGATCCCCTTAGAATGATACCTGCCCTTAACAAAGCTGAACTGGGTAGAGTCCAGTGTTTGGAGGTTCCCAATGTCTCTGTTAATGAGTTCCATGATGATGCACTCCATAGCCTTGCAGACCAAGCTAGTCAGGCTTATAGGGCGATAGTTCCCGGGGGCTGTTGTGGCTCCACCTTTGTGGAGTGGAATAACCATTGCTGTGCGCCACTCTATGGGTATGTAGCCTGTGGAGAGGCTGAGTTTGAACAGTGTGTTTAGGTGAGGGGTTAGTTCATCTTTGAGCTCGTGTAGGATGCAGCCTGGGACACTGTCCAGTCCCATTGATGCTGTGTTTTTGGATTTGGAGAGGGCTGTTTTAACCTGAGTGTCTGTAATTTCAGGGACTCTACATTCTTCTGGTATGGTTATGGGCCCTTTTGGGGATGAGAGAGGGCTGAAGTTTGCACTGAACCTGTCTGCCAGGATGTTGGCGATATCGGTCGATTCAGTGTATTTTGTGCCATTCTGCACTAACTCTGAGCAGATCTGAGCATTGCCACTTAGATTCTTGACATAGCTAAAGAATGCCTTGTGGTTATCTTTGGAGTCCTTGGCAATTTTTCTTTCGAAGCTTGCCTTGGATGATTTTATGAGGGATCATAGTTTCTTGCTGATACCGATCAGTGATGTCTTCCCTTCTTGGGAAGAAGTGTAGTCATGTAGAAGTTTTGCACCTCCTCCCCAGTAAAATGTCCTCATTGGTAAGATCGGATCATAAATCAGTCTCTTATAAAATAAATGTTATAGTAGAACCCCCATCAAACCCTAAAACCCTAAATAATTTTTCCAAGGCAAATTCTATTAAGTGATAGCACAGATAATTCTAAAGCTTCCCCAACCCCAAAACACAGAAGCCTGTGTAGAGTATACATGAATGCCCTGTACAACAACTTAAACAACTGCACAGAAATGGCAGTACTTGACAGAACTAAACCCAAGTCTAGCTGGAAAACCAAGTTACCTTGGTTGGACACTGGCATAAATAGACTATACAAGAGAAGGAAGAAATTCCTGTCTAGGAGTAAAGAGGAGGTTGTACAACAGACAAAAAAATCCTTCCTTAGTCTCAACAGGCAAATCAGGGAACCCCTTAATTCTTCAAAAGCTAAATATAAAACTAAAGTAGCCTTCCAAGCAAAGGATAAACATAAAACATTTCTAGTTATGTCCAAAACCTTAAGGAAAAGACTCAGCAATGTGCTGAGTTGACTGCTGATGGCACTACCTATACTCATCCAGAAGAAATATCAAAGCTGCTGACCGATAAATTCAGCTCAGATTTCACCCCCTCATTACCTCTGGTCACTCCCCATGAAATACCCCTACCATTCCTTTGCTTGTTACCACAAAAGTACAGGTCATCACAGCACTCTCTAAAGCTTGAAACAGGGCATCAGTTGGCCCTGACAGAATCCCAGGGTGCCTATTAAATAGTTTGAAACATGACCTAGCAGACCCACATGTATCTCGATTTAACCACAGTCTCCTGACAGACTTTGTCCCAATAGAGTGGAGGACACCATCAGTCATCCCTCTGTACCAGAGGGGACAATCAATGGACCCAAGGAACTACCCACTCATAAGTCTGACTAGCTTCATTTATAAGGCTATGTCAAGGATAATCATGGACATGATTAACAAAGAGATAGGAAATTTTCAGTCAATAGACCCAACCCAGTTTGGCTTCATCAAGGGCAGGTCTTGCCTACTCAGTCTGGTGGACTTCCTTGAGAAGGTCACTAAGTTCATGGATGAGGCTTACCTTGACCTGACCAAGGTATTTGGCACAGTACCCCACACTGGTATTATAGATAAACTCACATAATTGAGCATGAACCACTAAATCACCAGATGGATAGCTAAATGGCTCACAGACAGGACACGTTGTTAGAGTGGGGGAATCCACATCCAGCAAGAGGCCAGTCATCAGTGGAGTACCACAGGTCTCAGTGCTGGGCCCCCTCCTGTTTGGGATATAGTTCTCAGATGTCAAGGCAAATGTAGATGGCATTTGGCTGACCAAGGTTGCTGATGACTGAAAGCTGGGGGCAATCTTTGACTCCCCAAATAATGTTGGTATCATACAGAAAGGTTTGACAGAGACTAATGACTGGTGTCAGAGCCATGGCCTCAAACTAAATGTGAAGAAGTGCATAATAATAAATTTTTGGAAATCAAATATCCCTGCAAATTACAGCATTGATAGCTCCACCCTAAGAGTGGACCCAGTGTTGAGAGATCTAGATACTCAGATAATAATCTGAACTTTGACCACCATGTGTCCACTGTGATGAGGAAATCCTTCTATATGACTCAGTTTATAAGTAAAGACATGTCATCCAGACCGAAAGATGTCATAGTGCCACTGTATTCAGCCCTATTCAGACCAATAATCAGTACAATGCACCCTTTGGCACGTACCTCACCAGGCACCTGCAAAAGTTAGAGCATCCTCAGAGGTTTCTTACCAAAAGATACAGGGTAAAACCAACATGTCATATGCAGACCAATTAAAAGCCCAATCACTGTATTTAGTTTCTTACCTATTACTAACTGGTGATCTGTGCATGGGTAGTCCCTGACCCAGCCCTGATGGAAATGCATATTCACAAAACTAAATGTATGGGGGTTAGCAACTCCACAGATATAAACCTGATCTCTGACATGACTAGATCAAGCTGGTGAGACAGATATGTGCTTTAGAGATTGCTTCTCCTCTGGAATAGGCTTCCTATTCACATGAAGCAGAGCCCTTCCCTGACCATCTTCAAGCGCAATCTGGACCAATGGATGGGAAATCACAAATTCACTGCTGGGACTGGCACTCTTGTCTGTTATGGACAGAGGCAGTCAATAAAAATTGTCAAAATTTCACTTGTTGATACTTGCTATCTTTCCCCAAGTTTTAGAAAATTGGGTAAAACCTGGGTAAAACTGGTTAGGCTTGTAAGGGTTCAACAGCCATTAGCCTAGTAATTTCCTATAAAACTATGAACCTATTGTACATTTCATGAGCATTCTTACTCTCTGATCTCTTCTACAGAAGATCTAGGTGCTACCTGTCATGGTCACTGTAGTGGTACCTGTACTACTCACAAGAATTGTTGATGCCAGTTGTAACAGTCAGTACCCTGGCAAGGTTATGTCAGGTATTCACCTTATCCTGGAGACCTTCATAGGAATCCCCAGGCAGGCACTCCTGCTGATTTCTGCACATAAAGTAAATATTTTTGAATCCTTAGAGCATCTTTTGGGATCTCTGTCACCAGCAGTGCCTTACACAACCATAGTCACTTTAGAGGCCACAGTCCAGAGAAATATGATTGCTCATTTGTGTCCATGGATGTTTCTGCCATTTACATGTGCCATGCAGCATCATGCACTTAGTGTGACATGTCACGCTGCCACCATCTAATGGTGCTTATATACATGGTATGGCATGGCAGGATGGTGATAGGGTGCAAACTATATCAGCTAATGAGTGTCATAACTGCACAGTACTAACATATTTAGTACCTCTTTGGGCCATAATGAAAAATAACATTTATCCTTGTGCTTGCTGATGTCAGTAATCTGCCCACACATGTGTAAAATGCTTTGTAGTTTTTAATGCAATGCATGGTCTAGGACAAGCCTTTTAGTTCAGCCTCGGTCAAGTGCAAATTGTAATAAATTTATGATTCAGAGATAGTCACTCCATATCTTCTCATTAACATAATGACTGCACTAACAACCTTTAAACAGCACAATAAAAAGAACCGCAGCCATTGCTATGCTCATTACATTATGGAATTTAAATCTCTGAGCAGACTCATGGAGTGACCTTTTCTAGATCTAGAATCAGGTTTTGGACTTTCATTAACATCTCACTTGAGTTAAGAGAATTGAGGCTACAACCTGCAAATGCTGAGAAACTGCTTTTGTACATCAGCTGCAGATCTATGGTGTTTGTTGAGTTATACTGTGTTTTACCAGGGAGTGGGAGTTGACCTGAGAATAAGGTTTACCATATTGGTGAGATCTACACAGCCAGTGGCTGTAAGCATGCTAGACTTGTGCTGCTGTTGTAACTGAAGTGCCAAAGGAAGAAGCCTGAAGAATATTTTGTAGGAAGAGTTTAGGGACTATAATGTCACAATGTTGACTTCCCTTTGTTTTTTTATGTATATTATATGGCAGTACGTAATTGGCATCAGTATCCACTATGTCATGTTCAACTTGAAGAGTTGTGAGGTAGGGTTCTGAACAGGACAGTTCCTTTGGCACATCAGTATCTGACTATTTCATGGTAGATGTTTATGTGATGTGAGGCCTTTCACACAGTATCACACACTTTTTTTTTTTTTATTTGCTCGGGGGTGTTACATTTTAACCTGTGTCTCTATGCAATTCACAGGCCTGTGTGATGTGATCTCTGTCACTGGTGAGTCAACTCTCCTTTTTCAATCATCTCCTACAGTAATCAGTGGCTGTGGGAGAGGGTGGGTGTTTATTGGGGCCCGGTTAAATGACATACCTAACTGTGCAGGCCTGGTATTGATTCATGAATTTTTAAAGGTAACACATTTTCATTTCCTCTTTCAGAGATTGATTTTGGAGAAGCTGATCATACAATCAATGTTGCTTTTATTGACTGTTTTGTAGTACATCCATAACATCTTGCTGGGTGCCTGAGTTAAACAGCTCTCCAGACATACATATGTAGGCTACACTATGTTGATCTTACTAGGGCTGTCACCAACTACTATTTTGCTGCATACACACCAAGGCCAGGGGTCTTAAACTAGGGTATAAGGTCATGGGACATTCATATGTTAGCTGTCCTTGACAGTGTATGGTATGGACAATGTGGGTAATATAAGAAGACATTCCTGTCCACTATTTAACCCTATACACTACAGCAATTACAGGGACAGAAAAAGTACAAGGGAACACCGTTTTACCCATCCATCCTTGTGTTGTGGGCAGCATGTGTAATTCTGAGGGTCCCTGACATGAAGAACACATGCCATTCTCCAGATATTCTTATGTTTCCCCAGGGTCTTCCTTGCCGGTTAACACTGCTGCACACACATACTACTATGTCTTACTAAATGGCAGAAACCTATATAGATGATATGTGACTCTTCTTTGGTGATAGGTAATAGTGGACTTTGCTGTATTGTACTGAGATATGGATGGAAGAGCATCACAGGCTGACAGGGTACAGATGTACATAATTATGTTTACAGGTAAACATTCCTGAGAAAGACAGAAAGATGAAGGAGAAGTTCTCCCAGTCAGAGAATGACATCATCTTGCAGGCCCTCTGTGAACATGGTCAGCAGATGCTCCTTACCCATTAGAAAACCTGGGCCTTCCAGCAGCATGTCTGGTGTAGTCCTGTTGTATAGTTGAACACTACTAGTTACAATTATCTCAGACACAACCAAGTACAATGTAGAGCTTATACATGCAACAAGGCAATCCGTATGGCAGAGGAGCAAAGGGCCATGATAAAGGTCAACCAGTGGAGTCAACATTAACTGGCATGTAGGAGTTCCTGGCATTTTTGTGTGGAATGACAAGTTTCTCATTCCTGAAGGAAGAGTGAACTTTTGTGTAGAACTTCACTGACTACCTTGGGTGTCTTTTGACAATGCCCCAGGTAGATATCCTCTAATAAGTATAGCATGGAGGGCAACCTGTCTGACTCAGACTCATATGAGCATGGTCATTTTTGTTATAACACGAATGTTGAGACTTCAACAGCAAAATCAGTTTTTATAAGGCATGTGGCCTATAGATTTTACATGCCACTCTGTTTTATAGCTCTGCCATCCCTGAGATGCAGGCATTTGAGAAAGGTACATTAGTACATTCAATTGTGCTCATGTCTTGTCACAGGTACTTAAGTATTAAGGCCTTACAGTGGATATAGGCCTGTCCGATGTTGGGGAACTGCCTGATCCCAATGAGGAAGGTTGCCATAGCAAAAGGTCATGATGACAGGATTAGATACAAATAATGTGACAGGCATATTCCTTTTATCTTCCTCAGACAGAGCTCCTGTGCCTGTGTAATCCATCTCTCAATCTTAGGACACCATGGAAGAACAGGATTTGACTGACACCTCAGCACAGAGCACATTCTCTTCCCATGAGATTGAGACATCCTTGGCAGCTCTCTTGAGTGAGGAGAGGGACATTGGGGTTAGCATACTAGTGGCTGGCCATGCCATAGATATTATCCCTCTCTTAAGTTGACTCAGCCACTCTACACTGTATGTGCAGGGCCATTATAAGTGATATATGGATTGCACTGCAGCCGTAGCACAACTGATTAGTATTGTACAGGGACTGAGTGATGATGTGCAAGAGGGCCTGGCACATCTATGCTGAATTTTTGAAGGATGAAGTAGGGAGTCTGTATGCTTAAATGTCCTTGTGTGGCTGTACATTATGGCCACATCTATCCTTGTTGCCAGCCCTCTTCCACTTCTATTGGGAAGCCCACATTGGAAGGGTGGGAGCACAGTCTACGTCTGGTATTGCCACCACTTTCACACCTACAACCAGTGCCGAAGGTACTGCAGGATGATGTGGATGCAGACATGGACAAGGTGCTGCTGGTGAAACCACCACTGCACATCATGCACCTCATGCTCATAAAGCACTGCATCCTCTGTTCATGCTGTGCATCATGCCTTTGACAGTCTCTGCAGAGGTCACCCCCATGGGTGGGAACATTTATGACTGGCACAGATGCCTCCTGTAGGTGCCATTTACCTCTAGCACAATGCATTATCATCTGCAGGAGCTATGTCTATGCACAGTTTCACACACCCATAAGAAAACCCGATATCTGCCCAGTAACACCACACTGGAGTCACAACCCCACCTTCCCTTATCAGTCTTCATGGCTCACTGCAATCAACAGACTAGGAGACAAACACTCACCTACACCATTTCCACACCTCACAAACAACACTACACAATGCCCATTGCTGACACATGTGCATAGGTTTACAATTGTACTCTACCTCAGTGCTTTGTTACCAAAAATAAATAAATAAATAAATAAATAATAGGGCACAAGCACAGATCCTTGAGGGATACCCTTCAGGGTGATGCTTAATAGATACTATTGCCTACAACTCTAAAAGTGCTGTTAGTTTGATAGTTTTCAAACCATTGTATGACTTCAGAGGAGAAAAAAACACATTTTTGATGAACTATGCATGATATTCAGTTTTAAAAGTCTATTTACAAATTTAGAAATATTACACTTGTCAATATGCCTTCATTCACGTTCTTACATATTTCATCAGTTAAGGTATAAACTTCTGTGAACATAATTTAGCTAGCAGAATCTATGCTAACTGGTAGTATATCACATATCTGGATATACTCTGATGTTTGTTTGCTAAGAAATGTTCCTAATGTTTTGGAAAGTAGACATAGGTTTGCTATTGGACAGAGGTCATTTGCAGTAGTGCAGTTAGGAATTTCAGCTAGTGATTTGAAAAGTACATGTTTAACGCTGCAAGGAAAGATTTTTGCTGTTAGTGTCAGGCTGTATATGTGATCTAAAGGTTTAGAAAAGTTTGGGCTACTTAATTTTATAATCAAGAGCTGTATGATATGATGATTAGGATGGTAGATTGTGTCTACTTTAATGAGTAGTTCTTCAATGAGATTTTTAAACAGTTATAAAATAGGAGGTAGAGGTGGTTTGCAATATTACATAGAGGAGCTTTTGGTGTGGTGTTATGTGCATTTTAAAATAGTACACCCTACATAGACTGATGAGACTTAGGGAAAGACCTTTTTGCCTGATAAATGTTAGTGTTTGTTAAAATGTCTTAGGTGCATTTGAGTAAGTTGCTTGCTTCTTTTCTAACATATTGAGCCTTGAGAGGATTTGTTTTTATTCTAGTGGTATGTTTAAGCAATAACCCATGACTGGGTGTGGATAGTACTGGATTTATCCACAGATGGTGTGTTTTGACATTATTTAAGACAGAATTGACTTAATGTTTCTTAAATAATGTCTTTGTATAACGGTACTGTACGGTTCCTCAGTGTTGTTTTCCCATTCCTCTTCATTTGTTGATGGACTGCACATGTATATAGGATTAACATCCCCATACGTGCACAGTAGGACTAACATCCCCATGCGTGCACAGTAGGACTAACATCCCCATGCGTGCACAGTAGGACTAACATCCCCATGCGTGCACAGTAGGACTAACATCCCCATGCGTGCACAGTACATCAGAGCTGTTCAACAGAAGCAGCAGAGTAAAAAATCTCCATTGCCTTTTTTTTTTCTCTTTTAGTAAAAAAAAAAAAATGTGGTCATTCTCCAAGAATCTGGATAGTACAATAGTGCACCAACACTACACATAAATTCAAGAAAAATCAGGTACATTTCTCTTTCTTTAGTTTTGCAGAATGTTCCTAATTTTTCTTGTATTTGGTCTGCTCTCTATAGCATATATCAATACAAAAGTCTATATGTTTTATGGTACTTCACCTGCTGGACTTTTTTCTATTGGTATATGCTCAATTTATAACAAGCTCGCTGGTTGGGGTGGCCAATCAGTGTGCACATTTCCTAATACTAATGAGAAGGCATTGTATAATTCAGATTCTTATAATGTGTTAGTTTAAATTGCTTTGATCCCCTAGTTGTAACTTCAATCCAATCTCAATACTCCGGTTTTGTGAGAAGGTTGTCTTTAGAAGAGTTATATATTAATCTAAAAATAATTACCTGTGCTAATTTTTTATTAAGTTTTATTGCCTAGGTAAGACAGTATGGGACAGTGATTACATATATTATTAAGTAGCATATACATTGATTTCAGTTAGAGATATTTGTTATTCGTACATGCAGAATTGGGATTTTGTTAGCTAGTTAGTCCTGCTTCCTTTAGCTGCTACTTGAATTAGGTTGTGTATTGCTGAGTCACTTATTACCCCTGCCAGTAAAGATTAAGATAACCTAGTATCATAAGTATGTGGTTGTCTGTGTGCTGTAGCAGCTTGTCTAGAGTACCTGGAAAAATAATGAAAGACTAGAAGGACAGGATAAGAAAAGATACCTGGAAGAGCATGTCCACCTAACCTAAGTAGTAGACGAATCAGGTTTAGCTTTAGGTCAGATGGTGTTTTACTAATTATTATGAGTTTCAGTGACAAGATGGAATTATTTTGGACTAAAGCTGCTACCACACCACTGTGCCTACATCTTTGTCTGCTGAGTGTAAGGTAAAATCTTAAGACATATGAGGTGATAGCCATGTTGTATCCTTGAGCAATGCTTCTGTTAAACTTAGTATTTGTATTGCGCACCCCAACCCACCAGTTGTGGTAGTTATTATTGTTACTTCCTACAATGCATATTATATACAATGCATCTTCTGTTATTGATGGCACTGCTGTAGCTGGATGTATAGGATTCCCATAGATGTTTCCTGTTTCATGTAAATTAGTAGTCATCATTAATGGTTTCTTCAGGTTTTCTATTGTATACAAAGTTAATTGCAGAGGAGCATCTTATAAAATGGTAACATATCTAAAGTAAGCAGTTCACCATTCTGGAATATTGAAATCTATAAAGTTTGCTGAGGTCGTATAGCTGCTTTTATGGGTTATATCTGTTTTGTTAATTGTATACTTTATTGATATTGTTAAATAAATAACTAGTGGAATATTCACAATACATAAGTTAAATTAGCCATGGGTATACACATATTAGTTGTACTGCAAGCAAATTAGCTAACTTAGTTGAAAGGATGAGATGTAGAAAATTTATAGGAAATTATTTGCAAATTTAGAGGAAGGGGTGATATTTAGTGCATAAATAGGAAATGAGTATGAAGGATTATATGACAGTGTGCAGTTTAGTGAGGTATAAAGGAAATTATGCAGACGTGGGAGGGAAAGTGGGTAGATTAGGGGAACATAGCACAACTGACCATAACAAGTCAGCAGCTAGTACTTGCTCAAGATACTCTGCACACCCCTTTTATGTCTAAAAACTTTTTTACAAATCAAGTCCTAAGTAAGACAAAACTCCGAGTGTAATGTTTATATGTATATAATTAATATACCTATAGAATAAGCATATCTAGTTAATTTGTTTGGTAGTAAGGAGAGCACTTAGGACTGCTCCACTTGAGAGTTTAAGAGTTGTATACTTGATTTGCTACATATATGAATTCATATAATTTACTGTTTTAGTGTTGCATTCACACATTGCAGTATTTTGATTATATAAATAATTTTGCTCATTTATATCTGCCTAGTGGACCATGTCACTGAAAATGGTCTCTGACCAGCCCACTCACTAAATTAGTGAACAAACAACTAAATAAATAAACAAATTATATATAGATTATTCCTTCTTTGTTTCATTTTTTTGCCCATTGCTCACTCTGACTCAAAGCGTTTTTGTTATAACTTGTATTCCCTCCTCATTCTCTCAATGCCACCATTCTGTCTGTTCATTCTATTGCATATTGCCCTCTTATTGTTCCCTTTACATATTGCTTACATTTTCATCACTTTACATACACTTACTCCATTATGGTAACTGTGGCGTCCACACTCTGGGCCAGTAAACAAGGAGCCTGAATCCTCACCACTGACGCTGGAGAGGGACGTTCACTCAGAATACAAATGGATACACTCAGTATTTCCAGATACAGACCTCTCTGCATCAGTCACAGTTTCCCTTAAGAGCACCCAGGGAACATGCTCAGTCCAAGGTCTGGTTCCTCTCTATATCTCTCCAGACCCCCAAGAAGACTCCCCACTGGCACAGCTTAGAGTTGAGTCCTTAACTGGGGTTCCAAACTAAGTCCCCCCACACCCGCTCTGTGAAACCAGTTCTTTGTGTCCCTGCTCCAAGCAGCTGTCATACACACACGTCTAGATTTGATTTGCATATGCACACTCACACATATACCCCTGGGAAAGGCTGGCACAGATGCATCTACTGTGCCCCCTTCTGCCCAGACTATAAGGTAGTTATCAGTGCCACCAGAACCCCTGTACTTTAAGGCTCTTACATAGCAAGCCATACATAATACATAGCCCCAAGTATACAATGTATAAAAGTTAATATTAATACAAATGGTAATGTATTAAGATCCTCTGAGAAACTGTTACTAAAAGTCTCAAAAGCCAATAATACCTCTGGAGAATCTCTATACTCACACAAAATATCCAAAATCTGGAACACCATCTCCCAACAAATTCTGAACACCACCAATATGCACAAAATTAAACTACTCCTCCGAGACCACCTCAGCAAAAACTGGCTCTGCTCCTCCACTTCCCCTAGTTAACTCTGTCTAACGCCGTTAACTCTATCCATAACTCTGCTCATTGCATAACTTTAGGAATTAGTAAATATACCTGTTAAATGATATTTTGTACCTATCTAGTCTGCAATTATTGAAAGGTGCTCACATTGTTGGTCTATGAATTTTGTAAATGTAACTACATTTTGGTACATCAATTGTTTTTTGTATTATTGTCCTATGTAGCCATAAATCTATTCCTGTCATGTTGTTACCTCTTACACATTTTTCTGTATGGTGCTTTTCTCCCGGGGCTTCCACTGAAAATGGGCTTATGGTCCAGTTGGACACTCCCAGTAAACAAATGCAAAATAGATAAATAAATAATGTTGACCAAATAGCAAGGCTTCAGGAGCTATCACCAAATAAATATATGCAAATACTGTCAAAGCTTAAATGTTTTCTAAAAAGGACCAGCCACAATGAGAAGTTTAAATCTATTTAATAATAAATTAAAAAAAAACATGAAAATACTAAATATCTATTTACAGTAAACACCAGAGTTTCAGTACAGGGAATATTAAAAATAACACCGATAGAAAGTTCCATACAGTTATAGAAAAACATTATTTAGCTAATTTCACTATCTATTCCTGATTGACTAAAATAATTACTGTTCCTACTTACTGAATAGAGCAAGGCAAGATAGGTGAGTGGTCCTTGTTGTCAGATCCAAGACAGAATTTAGAATGCTGCTGAGACTTCAGTCTCCTCTAATATTAAAACATTATTTCTGTACATAATGACATCACACACGTCTGGTCATCTGACTCTGTTTCCCACACTATCCCCCATCACTAGAAGCTACCAAGGTTTTAGCACATGTGTTACCATACACAAACAGAGCTTTGCTCAGATGTGGTGTAGCTGTTGGAAATCATAAAACCAAAAACCATTTCACTCTTCCTACAGGAGCTACCGACCATTCTCTAGCATGGACATTGCATCTCTGGCTCCATTCAAAACTGTGGGATAACATCTTTATGGCTTAACCCATAAAGTAATGTAATTTCAAGAACATTTTGCAAAGTCAGGTGGATTAAGATTGACCTCTTGACTTGCAGAAAATGTTGTTACAATGTATACATTTAAGCAGTTACAGTAATGCATGTTGATCTCATTTCCTTCCAGCAGGGTACACTGTTGATATATTTAACACAAGCAAACCTCACAAATACATTTTCAGCACACACATTTGTACAAATCAGTTTGATATACAAATGACATATAATTATTTACAAAATTCCAGCTAGCTGTACTGGCATATGTTACAAATCCACTGCCCTATGTCTCCTGGCATAGCTGGTAGTACTTCATATCATCACAGTAACATTGTGTCTTGTTGCACAAATGTCTTGTATATGCCATAATCTGAATTTGAAACTGTGGAACTTTGTTTTCAGATCTGACTGCACACACCATTCATTGTATTCTGATATGATTGTATGCAACTCACTCTATTCACTTATTTTCTCTGTATACACAGTGTTGACTTAAGCATCTGTAAACTGTATTTACTTTCAATGATTGTTCCTTGCTTTATGATCTCTGTATGTGCTTTTGGCTTAGGTTGTGGCTGAAATGGGTCCTTGGATCAGTCCACCTATATGGTTAACCAATTTAAATAAATCAATAAATACAAACAAATTTGATCGGTAGGTTTCTATGTTTGCACAATTCCTTAGCAAGAAACGGGCCCCTACTGGTTGTAGTATATGCTTCCTTCTGGAACAATGGATTTGCACAGCTCTGTAACTAGCCTGAAATGGGCATCCTGATACAATGTAGCAATTGTCTTATGTTTACTGACAACTGCTTTCTACTTAAAGCTGTCACATGAAGCCACTACAAATACCAAGCAGTTTGTCAGTGCCACTTAACACTATACTAAACTAAGCACACACAGATCAGTTAAAACACATAGATCTTCATATGCAAAATCTCTTAAAAATTAACCTACCTAAACCACAAAGGCTTCTTAAAAGTAACCTAAGAAACAAATAACCACAGCGACCTCACAAACATGTAACATAGACAACATCCATCAAGAAACATGAACTAATAATCACATTGAAAGTTTCAAAAGCCATTACGGATAACCCCCACACAATCCAATATCCTAGTAATAGGTGACACCATAGTGAGACACATTGATGCACCACTCAGCAGTTGTGCAAGTTGAGGGTCACAGTCAGTTGTCTAGCAGGGACAGAATTTACCACGTTATGCAAGCACTCAAGTCCAAGTACATATATGATGCATTCATAATACACGTGGGTGTAATGTACCCAGTTAGACTATATGAACATGATGGAGCTCTTAGAATATGTGTCTGAGGCTGGTATGAAATTAGTCTTGAACAGTATTCTACCTTCACCTAGAATGGTGCCACAATACTTACAAAAGATTATGTTTTTCAATAATTGATGTCATTCAAGGGGGTACAATATATATATATATATATATATATATATATATATATATATATATATATATATGTATACTAGCTGTGCCCGGCCATGCGTTGCTGTGGCTCAGTCTGGTTAAATGGAAAAGAAAGAAAAGAGAAAGCACACATTTCTAATATGTTTAATTTCACAATGCTTGTGGGTATACAATATTTTTTGTTTGTTCCATTGTCTGTGCAGATATAGAGATTGTCTGGTTTGCCGACTCTAGAACACGCAACATATAATTGTCCATGTGAGAAGCAATCCGTGTGTAGATGTAAACGGCACAATTCTAAAAATTGGCCCTGAGCTTTGTTAATGGAGATTGCAAACGCCAATCGAATTGGGAATTGCAATCTCTTAAATTGAAATGGCATATCCGTTGGAATCATAGGAATGTGAGGAATGAGAACATCTTCACCTCTGAAACGTCCTGTCAAGATTGTTGCTTCTATGACATTGCTCATTAATTTTTTTACTGCAAGCCACGTGCTGTTGCAAAGCTTTGGCTGGTTAATATTTCGCAACATGATAATTGGCATGCCGATTTTCAATTGCAGTACGTGCGGTGGCATCCCTGGCAGATCGAGTGAATTCAAAAATTCTGTTGGATAACTGACCGCTTCATCTGCTTCCACAACTGTGTCGATGGACTTGTATTTGACTGCCTCGCTTTGAATGTTAGACTGAATAATATTGTTAAGTTCGTAGACGTCTTTGTTCTTGGAGATGCAAGAATAGCTCGTTCAGTCAGCCAATCATGATTCTTATAATTGGTTTGAATATTGGGAAATACTTTTTCAACCAATTCTTCTTTTGACGTCACTAAATTGCAGAAGTTATGAGGCAATGAAATTCGTCCTGAGGTCAGATCAACCGGCACCTTTCCGTTCCCAATTTCCAGCAATTAATGTGAGAATATCTCAGCTGATCGATCGTTTTGCAGCTGGACATGCATATTTGTAGTTAATTTTAACGTCTTTACGTGTCGCCACAAAGTAGAGTATTTCAGGCAAGCATTTATTTTGTCCGCTGGTGTCGATCGAGGAGACAAACTGTCCCACTTTTATTTATGGCTTTGTTGAAATTTCTTGCTCTAAGAGGATGAGGGGTATGTACCCAACATTTATGGTGTAGGTGCTGCAGGTAATTATAGATAGCTGAAATCAGCCATCAGAAATGCCATTATATTATAGGAACATGAACTGTGACCCATAGCAGGCCATTAACTGATTATTATCATGTGATTTTTATAACTGACTAGGTCCATTAGACTTTGCCTGTCTAAAACCTATCCATATCCCCTGAACAAGAACATGTGTCCATCTACCTACTTAACACAAACAAATTAAGCATTTTCCTTGGCTAAAAATGACTATAACCATAGAATAAAAGCCTCAGCTGGTAGAACCAGAACACCGAAGGTGTAAAATCCACAAAATGTATTACCACCATAAAATCTATTGATATATCAATTAAGCGCTTTCGTTTCCGTACACCGGAGACTTCATCTGATGAAAGTGCTTAATCGATATATCAATAAATTTTATGGTGGTAAAACATCTGGTGGTTTTTTACATCTTCGGTGTTCTCGTTCTGCCATCTACCTTCTTAACTGAATAAATTACAGGAAACTGCAACAAGGTGTCTTTGTTCCTCCCACAGGGAGGGTATCTGACAGGCAGTCTCCTAGATCTGCTAGTTAAAGTGGTTTTATCTGGAATAATATTCTGTTCCTTCCTACAAATAGTGAAAAACGTGGTAAAAAATAAAATATAAATTCAAATAAAAACTTCTCTCACCAAGCTACTGCACAGTCACTTACAAACCAAGACAGGATTGTTTAGGTAGCTTGTAGACATGACCTGTGATTATCTAATTGTTGATGATAGCTTGACCTGTTCTTTGAACAGTAGGGAGCTACTGTAACTGCAACAGTTTGAGCAAATGAGTCACAGAAAACAAAAATGTATATAAACAAAGAATTGGACCAATATGAAAGGTGATGCAGATGAGCCAGGCTGACAAGGAGTTCCTATATACAAACAACAGCAACATTTAACTCATCTCAATTTAGAGACAAGTTGTATTATGAGCAGTAACACACAGCAACTGCAAACTAGGTGAAGGGCCAATATGAATGTAAAGAACAGTTACAAATACTTTTGAACAAGCCAGCTACATCTATACAGTGCAGCTCTCCCCACTGCTGTGTACAGTCTAGCAAGGTCAAATCTGGCTACAAATGGTTGCTCCAGTAGCAGTGTGTAATAAGGAAGTGCAGCACAAAGGAGCAGAGTCAAAATGAGCAGCAGGTCCTGTTTGTAGCACAATGTAAAAGCTATGCTTCAAAGTTACAGCATTTGAGATTAAATGACAGCAACTTAATCCCAAAAGAAGCAGAATGCTCAGAAACACCTGCAATCTTCTACTCATAGGTTCATAGGTAAGTACTAGGTTAGCTGCCCTTGTGGACAATTTTATGCCTAGCCAATTTCCCTTTTTATGTACAAATTAACCTATTCCATTTGGTTAGAGATTGGCCTTACCCATCCCATGGTCGATAATTATATACTACTCCTAATGATAATAACTAGGATCATATAACAGATAATTTGCGAGAACCCATACATGGGATAAGGCATTTAGGAGCAGCCTCTGTCCATTAGAAGTACAGGGGGCAGTCCTAAGGTAATTTTTCTGTTTCCTAGTCATATATTCAAGTTGTTCTTGACTATGGATAGGGATGAACTTTGTTTTATATGGATGGGGATCCTGTTCCAGAGCAACAGTATCCCCTACAAGATGTACCTGTCTTTCCAAACTGCTCTGCTGATGTTACAGAAGGGGTTTAGATCCCTAGACTGACTATTTCTGATGTTGACTTGCTGATGTGCAGTAAATTCATTAGTATTGAGTCACCTCTCAGCAGTCTATAGGATACCAATTATAGTGACAGGGCTTTAAGTTGGTACATGTACGATGTACAACATGTTGTTTAGGCCTTTTATCCTTTTAGCTAGATATCTCTGTGGGCATTCCAGTTATTGCATGTGACTGAACAGATACATGACAAAATGTAGTATTCTACTCAATGATTGGCCTAATGAGAGTTAAGTAAATGGGGGAAAATGGCTTCCCTTTGTTTATAAGCTGTGCAATATAGAATGACTTCTTATGACAATGGATATGTGTTGGTCAAATGTTAGATCACAGCTCACATAAATTCCCAAATCTTGAACATCTTGGTCAATTCTTAGAGGTGTATTGTCAATGTGATAGTTCCCAGAGATCGATGTCCTCCAAAAGGATACAATAATCCATTATCTGGCATTTCGTTTTAGTCCATTATTTTTGCACCACTTACTTATTTGGGACAAATCTTGCAGGATGAATAAATCATTTGATGATTCAATGACTGCTCCTACCTTGCAGTCATCTGCAATCATAGTCAGCCAGAGCAATCTGGTATTGGCTTTTATGTCAGAAAAATAGATGCCAAGCAGAAAAGGGCTATGGAACTCTGCGGGGTTCCACTTGTGACTGGTTTATTTGTGGAGGAACTTCTACTGTTTCGATTCTCAATACAATACAGCAAATGATATAAGGGTTTATTCCCAGTTTACTTAGCTTTTCTACTATGTCTGAGTGGGAGCTGTGTCAAAAACTTTGACTAGGTCAAGTATGCTGTGTGTACTACTTTGCTTTCATCCACTGCTTTGAGAAGCTTTTCAAAAAAATCCACCAAGCTGATGAATCCAAACTGAGACAGGTCCAGTGTTTGGAGGTTCCCTATGTCTTCATGGATTAGTTCCATGACAAGTCTTTCCATTGCTCTGCATATGAGGCTGGTCAGACTTATGGGTCTATAACTGTCTGGGGCTGTCAAAAGTCCTCCCTTATGCAGGGGATGGCTGTAGCTGTTCTCCATTCGCTTAGTATAAAAACTGTATGGAGACAATGGTTGAACAGTGTTGTTAGGACACTGGTTAAATCATGCTTCTTTCTATTTAAGATGCATCCAGGGATATTGTCAGGACCCATCAATACAGTGTTTTTAGCTTTTCACAGCACTCTTGGTACTTGGTCTTGTGTGATTGCTGGAGGAGAGCTAGTTTACGGTATATCTTGAGGCCGAGAAAGAGGGAAGAGAAGAGAAGAGATAGAGGGGAAAAGTTAGAGTTAAATTTATCAGCCAGTAGGTTGACTATATCTTTAGCCTCAGTGCAGGTAACATTGCTCACAAGTAGCTCAGTGCATTGCTGCATTGTGCATTTGAGATTACGAACGTAAGTAAAAAAAGGCCTTGTGACTGTCTTTGCTTTGGTAGTTACCTTGTCTCACACTTGGCTTTCTACACTTTCCTTGCTCTTTTCTTGACTGTAGAAAAACAACAAAACACTTTTGAAGTGAAACAACCTCTTCCACAATAAACATTATTGACAGATTACTAACAAATACACTCAAAATCACACAGATGGAGGAGGATTAAATAAAAATGATACCTTCCTGATGTGTTTGGGAATGGTGTCAAGGATAAATCTGGTTACAACAGTCCAGTTTAAAGGAAATGCAGCACAAAGCAGACCAGCCAAACAGCAAGCTATGGAGTACAATGAAAACCAGCCAGAAGAAACAACTACAAATGTATCCTGGAAAAAGCATAATGCTCAGGACAGCATTAAATACCCGAGTCTCATTAGAAAAAAGCCCCAAATGCTCCAGAATTAATAAAACTCTGGCAGAATAAACAGTATTAACAGATTAGCAATAAATATGCCTTGAATATACACAGATGGAATTGTGTTAAAAAACACTTTTCCTGATGTCTTAGGGACTAGTAGAAAGGTCAAATTGTGTTAGATATGCTTGATCCAGTAGCACTGTGTAGCACTGAATGCAACACAAAGCTTCTGCACCAAATTGAACCTCTCCACATATTGAGAATCTGGAACAAGGCTTACAATAACTTTGTCTAAACAACAATTGCTTTTTTATAAATGTGGAAGACCATCTTAATATATATATATATATAAACATATATATATATATATATATATATATATATATATATGTGTGTGTGTGTGTGTGTGTGTGTGTGTGTGTGTATATATATATATATATATATATATATATATATATATATATATATATATATACACACACATATATATATATATATATATATATATATATATATATATATATATATATATATATAAAATGTAAGTTGTGGTTGGCCATCCCCTCATTAACTGCTTCTTCTAAGTATATTTCTACACAGTCTACCTGTGTTTTTCTTTTTGTATGTATTTAGTGTGCTTGAACATTGTGGTTGCCCCATGCCCTAGTAACTGTAATCATATCACACATAATTTGATGGGACCCATGCATTTGAAAAAACATTTAGGAGCTGTCACTGTCCACTAGTAATACAGGGGAAGACATGGTTTAAATTTTCTGTTTCCCATCCATAGATCCAAGTAACACTTGAATATGGAAGGGATAAACTTTGTTTTATTTGGATGGGGGTCTGTTCCAGAGCAGTCGTATCCTCTGTGAGATACACCTGTCCCTCCTTTTTTGTTGATTTGTTGATTTGCAGAACAGGATTGGATCCCTAGACTGAGTATTTCTGATGCCATTTGACTTGATGATGTGCAGTAAATCCATCAGTAATGGTTTGGAGGATGCCTTGTATTGCCTGACACAGGTCACATCTTAACAGTGTGGATGTGAGTCTGTCCGTGTACGACATGTTGTTTAGGCCTTGCATCCTTTTAGTATGGTATCTTTGTGCCCATTCCAGTTGTTACATGCCAAAATAGGGGGGGCATTATATTCAATGACTGGCCAAATGAGGGCTAATTAAGGGGGGGGGGGCAATGAAATCCCTAGATCTAGACACAATCCCTTTGTTTATAAGCTGTGCAATATAGAAGGACTTTCTTACCACAATGGACACGTGTTGTTCAAAAGTTAGGTCACGGTTCACATAAGTTTCCAAATCCTAAACAAGTGAGTCAACTCTTAGGGAGATATTGTTAATGTGGTAGTTCACTGTGGTTGACATCTTCTAAAAGGATACAATAGTGCATTTTTTTGCATTTATTTCAGTCCATAATTTTGGTGCAAGTTATTTATTTGGGACAAACCTTCCTGTAGGATGGCAAAGAAATTTGGGGATTCAATGACTTCTCTTAGCTTTTTCTTCAGAAAAGTTGATGCCAAGCAGAAGAGGTCCCAGCACAGAACCTTGCACTGTCTTTGTGTCTGTGTCTTAAAATTAAGTTAAAGTTTTTAAATTTACTCTTACATTCTGTCATTCGAGTTTTTGTCAATTTTTAATAATGCAGAAATTTAATATATACATATATACAATTTGGAGTGTTAATTAGGTGCAGTTCAAGTGGGTCACTTAACATTTCCTACCATTAATGATTCATAAGCATTGTCTGGCTCCCTACTGGTGTTTCTTCTGATTGTTAGAAGACGGCAACTTGATTGTGTTTTCTAGACTGCACATTTTTGTTTAACTGATTCCTTCTAAGAAGCAATATAGTTTTTTAAAGCATCAAATATAAAGAGAAGACACGCTGAGCACAATGTTTTATTTATTTATGTATTTATTTATATGTTGTTAAGCAGGTCAGCCGTATTGAGCTAAGATTATTTTCACAGGGGATCGGGGAGAAAAACACCCATAACATTTATAATGGTATATAAAGAGTAAAGATCTCTTCCAAGGTACTAAGTGTTATAACTAGTTGAAATGTGACGAGTGTGGTTTAGAACATTAGTATGAGATCCATTACAGAACTGCGTTTGAGAGAGCTTCTAGAATAAGGGTCCATTCAATGTCCATTGTACAAACCATGTGCTGCATAAAAAGATGCACTTCATTTCCTGACTTAATTATTTCAGAATCGGTGTCTCTGATTTATGGGTTACTTCAAAAATTGAGTAGCAAAACTGCACCCTCTTGTGTTTCTTGAAATGAATTGTCCATTTACAAATAGCTGTAATATATTTTAGCTGAAATTGCATTTAAATGTGTGTATAGCTTTAAATATAAAAATTAAGGTATAATGCTAGTCCCCCATCCCACAAGGCCTTATATGTAAATCTTAATTTTTATGTATGTAATACTTGCGCATTCTGAGAATATGAATCTGAGCATATGATGTTACCGAAAAAATATAATGCTTAGTGAAAGAGAAAACTTACAGGATATTAGAGAGCAGTGACTAACAAATACTTCACTGTGCTGTGAAAACTGGGTTTAACCTGAAAATACTTTCTGCACAGTAGGTGTCAGTCCTTTACAACATGTATTGCCTGTTGTAGTGTCACAGGTCCAGAAATGTGCTTCAGTGTGTGTGTGTGTGTGTGTGTGTGTGTGTGTGTGTGTGTGTGTGTGTGTGTGTGTGTGTGTGTGTGTGTGTTCTCAACTAACTTTCTGTATATGAGCAGATGATGAAGACTGAATAGTAAATGACAGCTTAATGGATCACTAGATTTATTAGGTCACTGCTCACTACAATTAGTGGTTATGTATAGACGTCTGTACTTCTCTGTCACCTGTCTTTGTGTACAGTAAAGCCTACAAATTAACAGTTATCACCTCAGTTATTAAAAGTGAAGATTTTCGCACATAGTCCTAATTCTATGGGATGTTGTTTTGCAGTTGTTCTTCTGTTGAATGCCTGTGGTGATATTCTTAATTTAGTTCACTTTTCCCCCTGAAAGAAATAATAAACAGTCTTAGCAGAGACATTGATGAAAAAATATATGTCTGCCTCAAAAGAAGTCAGTTATCGCTACTAAAGTGAACATAAAAACAAGGTGCATCTACATACATGGAATACTTACGTAATACTGGACAGAGGAGTTACCTGTTTTCCTTTGTATCATATTTTACAGTTATCCATGTCCACACATTTTCTACAGACGTTTAGAAAGCTTAGGTCCTGCTTGGTCTATTTATTTATTTATTAACCAGACATGAGCCATTAGATACTGTGACAAAAAATTTCTGAATTATATTTTGAACAATTGCAATATATCAATACTTTTTACACTGGTTGTTTATGCGCTTTCTCACAAGAACAACTATTTGATATAAAGACAGTCACTTTACAGTCATAAGAAATTAAATCAAAACAAGAAGTAAAATGATTTGCAATAGTAACATAGCAAAATGCTAAACATAAGAATTTAAAGATATTAGGTTATTTTAGGCCGTTTCATACTTCCGTAATAATAAAGGGAAGACACACTGATTATCTATTTTCTGTGCAAGACTTACATTTGCATGAGTCAGTTAAATAAGTAAAATGCTTTCCATGAAAAATCCAACAATTCTTTTCATTCCTAATGTCCTCTGGTAATGAATGTCAATTAGCAAAGTGTTATTTTAGGAAAATACTTTTTTGTCTTTTATTAATCCAAAGGTAGTATTTTTCAGTGTTAAGGCAGTCTGAGCTTGTGACATAAGCAGGTTATGGAAAACTTTGATTTCTAACTCATTTGCCAAAGACACATTGTATCGTACATGAATCAGTTTTCAATTGGTTGATGTTAAGAGCATGGGCAGAATTGTGAGCCATTGTGATACTTGGCTAAAAGGTAATGACATCCCATTTAACTGGAGAAAAAAATGAAGGAACAGATTCTACTGATTGGGGTAGCAAGTAGGTTTCTATTAATAGCAGAGTTGGGGGTGACAAGTGAGAAGGCATATTCTAGCTTCAGAATGAGGAAATTAATAACAAAGTCCTTCTGGCATCAAACATTAAAAGACTTGCTTGTTTATAACATTTACCAAATTTTTTGAGCACTGTCTGCATTGTTTGCTATAGAGGCCTTAAGAGACAGGTTCAACTCTAACTATAAACTAAGTTATTTAAGTTAACACATTTGATAGACAAGCAGATTCAATGTGGTATTAGAGCTAGGGGTCAATGGCTTCAGTTTTTGATTAGTCCTGAACCTCATGGCTACAGTCTTAATGGCAGTGAATTTGCATTTGTTCTTATGTAACCAGGATCGATTTAGATTAAGTTCCAAATTAAATTTTTTTAAATTCCTCTTACAGTTCTTCTAGGTTTGGAACCTACAAGGTCATATGCATCTAGTTTATTCTGTAACAATGAAAAACCAAATGGTGAGTTGTAGAATACGACTGCAGAAAGTAATGTGCCCATTACTGACCATTGTGAAATTCCTGACATAAAAAACAAAACTCTTTCCCCAAAACAAGTATATCTGGGGTGATTTGTTATGGCAACACTGTTGCTTTTGGGTCAGTACTTCTCCCAATACCACATGTTTTTCAGTGTTTTGAGCATAATTTCTTATTCCTCACTGACCCAGTGGCACTGGCTGCCCCACACAGGCATGTAAGTTCTTGGGGAAGGAGTCCTCATGCTGCTCACATCATCTGGGTAGTTAAGTTAACTTAGCCCTATTTTTCTTGTGCATGCCCAGCAAGTGGAAATGTGAATGACATACTTTGGGTGTGATGCACAGCTACAAGTGACCTCCAGGAGCAGTGTAAGCCTGAAAACCTTCTCGCCATTACCATCAGGCATCTGTGCACGGGTCCCCAGTCTCCAGCATGAACCAGTGAAACATGTGCCCCTGGACACATGCCCCATCCCTCCCATTGATAGAGATGAAAGGTTGAAGCCCTTCCATTCCCCTTCCTCCCCCCTCTGTCAACTCCAGTAGACATCAGAGTACTTAGTGAACCTGAGACACCAAAGTCACAGTAAAGACTGTGTCCTCTTTATGCCAGTGCAAATAAAACCAAGCTTTCTAATTAACATTGTATGGCCCACATCTTCAAATATGCTTCTCAAATCCATAAAGTTGACTTCTATAAGTAGAACATTCTTAGTGCTACTGTGGATGACATCAGTGAAATTCTATACAACTTTAAGTATATTATAACCTATCCTAAATCCATGAACCAGTCTACCATATGTATCCATGTATTCAAGAAGTTCTGCTCTATTTGTGAACAGCTTCATTTATTTTAGGCCTTGGTTATGAACTGTAGAACATCACAACCTTTATTTTATTTGTGACTCCTTCCACCAGTCTCATTTTGCTCATAATACTAGATTCCATTCAACATTTACTTTTCTGATCTATAACAGCATATTCACTATAATACACTCTGATATTGGGTAATTACTAACACTAACAGTAAAAATACATATTATTGTTAGGGTGTGTTATCATTTAAGTGAATGGGCAGTCTTTTTTTTTGGGTGCTAGATATAGGAGAGGTAATGCCACACTTGCACAAAGCCACATGCAGTTAATAGTGATTCAAGGTATGAATTTAATGAACTCTATCTTTGTTTTACATGTTTGGTCAACAATACATTTTTATCACTGGCTTCATTTTGAAATCTTTAAGCCTGGACAGTCTTATACCATCCCATAATAGGTCAAAATATGTCATTGCAAGATATACAGATGTGCTTCTTACCAGGATGAAAAAGAAAAGAATGACAGTTAGTTGCTTGTCTCATGCCAGGATCCATCAGATTACCCCTACACTCAAGTCTTTGAACAACAAGTACCAGTATGACTCTGTCATAGTTAATGTTGGTGCCATTGATTTGAGGTGTGCCTCCCTGGATTATGTGTAGGGAGACATGATGGAGCTTTCAAACTCTGTGTACGGAGCAGGTATGAACCTATCATTGAGCATTCTACCTTCTCTGAGGATGATGCTCTAATATAAGCAAAAAATAATATACTTCAATAACTCGCTTTGCTTTTGTTGTCATCAAAGGGGGCACAATATTTGTCAGCCTGGGAGGATAGGATCAACATACCATGCTACTTTATCTGGGATGCCCTGTATCTGTCCCCTCTGGGGTTTTGATTATTGGCAAAGACATTGTCCACCATCATAGTACATTTTTTAGGCAATACCGACCTGATAAATATACCAATACAATGAAACATGCAAGGAAAATATTAAGGTGTTACTGATCAATGCTGGGAGCCTGAACAAGAAACTTCCAACCCCTACAAGTCCTTCTCCCCCTGGAGGTTTCCAATGTCTGTGTAGTGACTGAGACATGGTTTAAAATAGTGGAGGACTCCAGCTGTGCAGGGCTATAATGCCTTCCATACATTTAGACCAGCTACTGTGCAGGAGGGGAAAAAATGGAGGTGTATCAATCTACATCCAGAAGAGACTGACATCAAGCCTGGTAAAGCAGCATGATGCACTAGAGCGTCTTCATGTCCACATAACCATCAGAAGGTTCCCGCACCCTTTATTATGTAGCTATAGGACTCCCACTATGACAAAAGGAAGGCGCTACACCTACTTACAGTTGATCTTATTGCTCTACCATCTGGGTTTGTTTCTGGGTTTGCACTCTGAAGCTTCAAATCCACACCAAACCCGGGTAACTCCACTGAATAAGCAGAAGTGTACACACCACACTATGTCAGCATGTAAACAGCTGCAGAGATGCAGCTGTACTCCACAGGAACAAGTGCAGTGCAAACCCAGAAACAAACCCACACGGTAGAACAATAAACTCAACACGTTTTATAATTAAAGGAAAGGAATTTTGACCAAAAGTAAGAAAAGTAATTGCTAAAAATGTTAACGCCTTTGTCAGTGAAATAAACAAAGGGGCTTAATAAAATCCACTAAAGCCCAACACAATCACAAGGCATTTTTTAGTTATGTTCAAAATCTCAAAAACACCATGTAGAAATGTGCTGAGCTGATTATGAGTGGTTAACTACACTAAAACTGAAAATATAGTGAACCTACTG
>NC_056745.1:651902686-652020186 GCF_019279795.1 Protopterus annectens | reverse complement strand
ATTTTCCATGTGAAATCTGTATATGAACATTTTTTTTGCTGTATAACCTACTAAATAACATTTAAATGTGAACTGGAGTACTGCATTAAATGTACATGTGAAGTGTCAGTGTCATAATTAATAAGGTACTAGTAAGCAGGTTTAAGCACAAATAAGCAGTAGTAAGCATATATAAGCACTAGTAAGCGTGTTTAAGTGCATTTGCGTGGGGATAAGCATTGCCTACACATATTAAGCAAAGTAGAAGCTAACTGAGTGTAAGTAACTGTAACCGGAGGTTAGCATTGCTTAGCTCCGCGCAAACCCACACACACACGCTTACAACTGCTTTAAAGTGCCTTAATCACTCTGTACCCAATGGCCCGTGTTCTGCCCAGCAACAAAATAAACAGCTTCTGCAAGGCTCAAACTCAGGACACTGTACACTACAGTCACAGTAGCTAACCATTAAGCCATCACAGCAATGCATATGAGTGAGGTTTCAGCAAACAAATCCTCACCATAGGAAAATCAAATTGTACATGTGAACTGAATCTATGTACAGTGTGATGTTGTATAACCTTCTACATAACATAAATACGTGAACTGAGTATCGCAAGTAAGGCCAGATGTGAGGCGTTATTGTAATAAAGTGTTGAAGTCCCCAGGACCCCATACAGGGTACGTACACATGAATCACAGATACCAGACACAGATATAACATGTAACAAATTATAAATGAATTTCAAAAGGACAATATAATGCTAATTACATATTAAGCAACGCTAAGTATTGCACAGGTCGGCTTAAGTGGTGTAAGCAATGTGTAGGCTGGCTAATTCAATCTGCCCAGTGATATGCCCCTTTAAGCAATGCCAACATTAGGTAAGCAGGTGTGCCCATAGCTTATCCTTTTCAAAACCATCCAATCACAGGAAAGTGTGGGAAATCGGGCATATTTAAACCCCACAGGTGTCAATAATCCCCATAACTGGTTGCAGCTCCCTACTGTAGGCAGAATGGCTGGAGTAGGTGAAGGCACTCGATTCAAAGCACAGCGCTGGGGCATTAATGAGTCAAAATACATGGTGTGGCTCCTGGTCAGACACCATGAGCAGAGACTCCTGCAGGACCATTACCAGGGCTCCCAGTATAAAGTGGAGGCCTGGGACAGTCTCTCCTGTGACCTTACTAGTGCCACAGGTATCCCCCGGATTGGTGAGCAGGTCAGGCATCACCATGCTGACCTGAAACAGTGTAGGGGGGATCTACTGAAACAGTGGATCCAGGAGTGCAGGCAGATGGCTGATGCCCCAGTAGTGAGTAAGTACCCATTCCACTAAGTATATAATAATTGCCTAGCTTGTGTATACTATGGATAGGTATGACTAAATGTCACTGTATTTCTCTGACAGCTGTAGATGAGTGGGCTGTGAACCAGCAAACCCATGCCGCTAGGCTGCAAAGGCTGCATTGCGAGGCAGGTTAGTAATAATCTTGCATGAACTGTCATATTCTGTGAATAAAGGTATAACCCTGGAGTGCTTGTGTATACTATGATTTAATATGTAGTAGTGTTGCATGCTATAAATAGTACTGTAGTATTAAGCAGTGTTACCCACACTGTGGTACGCAGATAAAATGTGTAGGAAGTTCTGTATAAGAAGAGGTTAGTCATATTGTACAACTGAGGGAGACTTAGAGAGAAAACATTGAAAGCTTTACACCAATTTCTTCATAGCACAGTGTACTGTGATGTTAACTGTAATAGCTTTACCACACACAGCAGGGATTGAATCCCAGAAGTGGTAGTAAGTTGTATGCATAATCATACCCCACAGCTGTACAGAATTTGTTTGAATGTTCAGATAGAAAGCTGTATGCATAATTAGACCCAACAACTGTACAGAGTTTGCTAGAATGTTCAGATAGTAAGCTGTAAGCATAATCATAACCGTCAACTGTACAGACTGCATCAGAATGTTCAGATAGTAAGCTGTATGCATATTCATACACCTCAACTGTTCCGATCTGCCCAGCATGTGCAGATAAATGGCCCAGATCTGCTGCCTGGTACCCTGTTCCCCTGAGAAATCAGTGTGATGATCCAAGAAATGTAGTCAGTCTGTGATGACATATAACCGATAGTCAAACCTGTACATAGACAGATAATGTATATGAAAACCAACATGTCATTGCAGCATCACACCCAAGGTGTATGAGAGCAATTCTCATAATATGTCGCATTAAAACCTGCATCCTGTCAAGCCTCAACCAGAGTGTGTCTAATAACGGATTGAGGGGTATGTGTATAACATCAACATGGAATCTGGGAGTATGTGTCGAAATTGTCAGGTAGTGTTAACAAAGATCTTCTCAACAGGTATAACAGGTAAAAGGTGTAGACTATACGTTAGACACAGTCCACGTATATACTAATCTACAAACATACCATTGTACAAAGTAAGGCCAATGGGTAGTGTAATGATACATGTAAGGGACATATCACAGCAGTGACTAAGAAAGTTGTAAAAACTACAGGGATATATCAATTGTTAATTAAAGTCTCTCTCTTGCCCCCATCATATGTGCAACAATAACCCAATTATACACCTCAATGGGTATGTTCACTCTCCAAACTTATGTTGGGACATATGTCCTATTGATTCATATATATCCACATTTGGTTCTATGCATGTGCCATGTTAAAATATACCCATATTGTTGGCCTGTTGCCATCAATAAAACCTTCATGCTGTTGTAATGGCCACTGCTGTTCCATATATGCATGTGTTCTCGCTATGCAACTGGTTTAAATTTGGTGTCTTGAGTTAGTGGGTATACCTATGCATGCTGTTAAAACTAATCCTGAATGCTGTTGACTATTACTAACCCATATCTGTCTGTAAATTGCAACACCATAGCTTGTATGGGAAGGCCGGTCCCAGCGGATCCACCTGTCTCACCTCAGCTGGCCATGGCACTGGGCACCAGCACATTTGGGGCCCAGCATAGGATCTCCTCCTCAACAGGCCCTGCACCACCTTCGGGTGGAACCACCATAGGGGAAGGGGCTTGGCCCCCTGGGAGCGGGGGCGGAGAGGAACCAGTCACCCATCGTCAGGTCCGGGCCATGGTGTTTAGGGAGATTGATAGGGTATTTTGAGACCAGCTATGCCAGCTTGAGGGCCGAGTGGCACAATTAGAGGGTGAGCCTGCCCCTCCTACCCAGCCTTCAGCATGGCCACCTTTGGGGCCATGAAGGTGCAGTGATGACTGCCCATGAGTAGGGACCTCAGTCCCACTGTTTCCATTTGGGAGTTCATGGGCTTATGACTTCCAAACACCCTCCTCGTCCAAGGTGTTTACTCCCACATATGTCATATACTAGCCCTGTATGTGTCTTGTTTGTCTTGTCTGTTAACCTACCCAACCTACCTCCCCAAATATACCTACTACTCCTCCCCAACATCCCACTCACACCTGAAAATAAAGGGCAATCTGTTCCCACAAAAAAATATTGCCCCATACATAGCTGTCCATTTCACACATGTGTCCACTGGACACATGTAATCTGGTCTAATTGGCTTCACAACAAATTTATGTTGCCTCACCCCTCTCCCAGGTGTTTGAATGTCCAAATCTACCTCCAAATTCAGTGTATATGCACAGCTGTTGCTGTAGAAGAAATGAGCAGCTATGGACCTTACCTACACACTTCCTGCACATCCCTAGCTACTTTCCGTACTGTCTAGCCCTCTTTGTGCCCCTTTTTCACCACTTTCCTATCAACCCTTTTTTCTTTTCTTTTAAAGAAATTAGCGAGGGGGTAAGCAGCAGTAAGGACTTTTAAGCAGCAGTAAATGGGTTTAAGCCTGTTTGCACAGGGGTAAGCACTGCCTACACAGGTTAAGCAATTTAGAAGCTAACTGAGTTGTAAGAAACTGTAACCGGAAGTTAGCAGTGCTTAGCTCTGCACAAACCTGCACAAACCAGCTTACAACTGCTTTAAAGTGCCTTAATCACTCTGTATCCAATGGCAGGTGTTCTGCCCAGCAACAAAATAAACAGCCTCTGCAAGACTCAAACCCAGGACCCTGCACATCATACACAAAGTGATTTACAACTAAGCCATGGCAGATAAACATAATCCTGATGTTTCACAAACATATCATACAGCACAATCAGTCAACAGTACAGGAAATGTAGTAATATCATACCACACACCCTCTTAATGCAAGGATTCTGGACAATGTGTGCCAAAATGTGGGTACAAATAGAGATATATGTCAATAATGCTCTAATACACTTAAAATGTTGCTAGTTACACAGTTATATGTATTAGAACATTTTGAAGCAAATGAAGTCTGAAACACAAAAGTGTTGGCACTAGTTACTGACTTAAACCCTGAGATCATCCATGTCAATTGCCAAGAGAACGAGGTACAGGGCAAAAAAATATAAGCCAAACATGCATGGACATATGGACAGATATATATCTGTAAATGTAGACAGACAGCTATATATATATATATATATATATATATATTTATATATATATATATATATATACATACATACATATATATATATATATATATATATATATATATATATATATA
Organism: Protopterus annectens; assembly: GCF_019279795.1. NCBI lineage: Eukaryota > Metazoa > Chordata > Ceratodontiformes > Protopteridae > Protopterus > Protopterus annectens. The sequence continues at coordinate 652,015,585 of NC_056745.1, read as the reverse complement.
AAACTCACAAATAATCATATAACATCAGTTGTATATAGATAGATAAGTATGTCTATATATATATATATATATATATATATATATATATATATATAGGGTTTTACATATATAATTATGTATGTATATATATATATATATATATATATATATATATATATATATATATATATATATATATATATATATATATATATACAGACAGAAATGTGTATAGCATTTCCACATGGGAACAAAATCCTGAACCACTCACTACAACATAACAGACCATAAGCACTATTAATGGGGGTGGGGGCTCAAATGAGGGATACCTAGTAATTAGTGCTATGTTACCCCCCCTCAGCCTTAACGGATATGCTGTGCAGTCCAATAGCCAGCACATGCAGTTCTTGACTTCAGGACCCTCCACAACACAGCTGCAATGCTTTAACAGTAATCCAATTTACCTGTAAATATCAGGGCAATATCTGTAACATATCATACAGAAAAGTCATTCTACTGTAGGGAATGTACAATGTGGAAGGAGTACACATTACAATGGTTCAGATATGTACACACATCTATACATTGACAAATATGTTCAGGTATATATATATATATATATATATATATATGAGATATATATATATATATATATATATATATATATATATATATATATATATATATATATATATATATAGGTACATACACATATACACAGACAAACGGTATTAGTAGCCATACATAGGTGCATAGGTTCATAGGTAGGTACTAGGCTATTGGCCCTAGGACCTATTTAAGCCTAGCCAAATGGTACCCTGGCTTTTGCCACCCAAGAAAATTATTTTCCTGTGCCCCTGTCAAGCAGAGCCACAGAGGTGATCCCCGGGGTGAATTTCCTATCTCCCATCCAATCATCAAGATTTTTCTTGAAGAGTGCTAATGAGGAGCTTTGTTTGATATAGATAGGTAGTTTTTTCCAGAGTATGGAAAGTCTCTGGGACAGGAATCTATCCCTCCAGCATGTTCTGTTTATTGTGGTGACAAGGTTTAGGTCCCTAGAATGTGTAGCTCGGAGGGATTGGGATTTCTTTAAATGGAGCATGTCCAACAGCTCTGGGTTTGACATAGCTTTGTATGTTAGGCAGAGATCGCCTCTGAGTAGGCGATATGCGACAGAGTAAAGCTGGAGTTTTTGAGACGGTCTGCGTAGGGCATCTGTTTGAGGCTGGTAATCCTCTTTGTGAGGTATTTCTGCGGCCTTTCCAGTTGTTGTAGATGTCTTGTGAGGTACTTACCAAAAGGGGCGTTGTACTCTATAATGGTTCTAATGAGTGATGAGAAGAGGGGAACAATGACCTCTTTTTGCCTGGATGAGAAACCTTTTGCGATGAGTTGTGCCACGTAGGAGGACTTCCTGACTACTGTGGCGATGTGATTATCAAAGGAGAGACTACTGTGCATCTGAGTCCTAAGGTCTCTTATCACACTTGCAGTGTTAAGTATACTACTGCCTATGTGGCAGTTTATGGGTACAGAGTTTTTACCAAAAGGGATGACAATGCACTTTTTGGCATTGAGCTTGAGGCCATGGCTTTGACACCAGGCATCTGTCTCAGTGAGGCCCTTTTGTAGGATGTCCACATCATTAGGAGTTTTGATTATGGCTCCTAGTTTGCAGTCATCTGTGAACTTTGTTAGCCAAAGACCTTCTGTGTTAGCCTGTACTTCAGAGAAGTAGATACCAAACAGGAGAGGACCCAGGACTGAACCCTGTGGTTCTCCACTTGTCACTGATCTGAAGTTGGATTTAAGAGTCTGCTACTTTCACAGTGAGGATTCTGTCCGTGAGCCAGTTGGCAACCCATCTTCTGACATAGGGATTTATACCTAGTTTAGTGAGTTTATCTATAATTCCAGAGTGGGGGTTGGTGTCAAAAGCCTTGGCGAGATCTAGATAGGCTGTGTGAACCACCGTACCCTCATCTACGTTATTGGTAACCACTTCAAAGAAGTCTATCAGGCTTAGGAGACATGATCTGCCTTTTACAAACCCAAACTGGGTAGGGTCCAGAGTTTGGAGATTACCAATGTCATTGTTTATTAGTTTCATGAAGATACGTTTCATAGCCTTGCAGACCAGGCTCGTCAGGCTAATGGGGCGGTAGTTCCTGGGGTCCATGGTGACTCCCCTTTTCTGGAGTGGGATAACTGTTGCTGTGTGCCATTAAGTGGGCACAATGCCTGAAGTGAGGCTATGATTGAACATGGTTCATTCTGTAGTTCGTGTAGAATGCAGCCTGGGATGATGTCAGGTCCCATGGATGCTGTGTTCTTGGCTTTGGAGAGTGTGTTTCTTACCTGTCAACCGTGATTACCAGGAACTTTACATTCTTCCGGTATAGAGATGGGCCCTTTAGGGGGTGAGAGAGGGGAAACGTTAGCACTGAACCTATCTGCCAGGATGTTGGCAATATCAGTTGGTTCTGTATATTTAGTGCCTTTGCACTGTAACTCAGAGCAGATCTAAGTGTTGCCATTGAGATTCTTGACATAGCTATAGAATGCTTTGTGGTTGTCTTTAGAATCAGTGGTGATTTTGTTTTCGTAACTAGCTTTGGAGGATTTTATGAGGGATCTCAGCTTCTTACTGAGGATGACCACGGAGTTCCTCCAATCATGGAATTTTACTCTTTTTTGCAACAGTTTCTTTCTTCTGTTGAGTTTGTTTATGGCAGGGGACCACCAGATTTACTTCCTTTTTTTGGAGGATAGCATCTTGGTTCTGTTAGGGATTGCATGATCCATGCACTCATGTAAGTGCTTATAAAGTGCATTTGTATAGGATTCAGCAGTCGTACCTCTATTGTCCATCAGCATGGGTGTCGTGAAATTTGCCTCTTCTGTCTTAAGAAGCGTGAAGTTGGCTTTGGAGAATTTTTTTACGATGGTTTCCCTAATAGGGGGTGGGGATAGAAGTAATGTGGAAGTACTGGCTGCAAAGTATATCCCTCAGCCTCAAGCCCTGTAACTGGTATCTGTGAAATGCGTAGTGTGGCAACCATTCCACAAATGAGAATACTTATAAACATATAGCCACTCACAATTCAAAGGACATGACATGACACACAGGTATGCATACACAGAAAACCTTTATTTGTGTACTATACAATAATGTATGCCATTACTTACAGCACATACATTTTGAAATATGTAATCAGTGATGAATGCAAGGCCCACACAAAACAGTAGATGCAAGCAATGTGGATATATAACATACTATGCTGTCCAGGCCAAGGCCTTCAATTAGTACAACAGTAGACAAAGGATTTGCCTTCAAGATAAGTAACAATCAACAATTACAGATGTAGTTCAGCAGCCTCCAATTACACCCTGTTGTCAAGCCCTAGGAGGAACTGTATTAGTTGTAGTGATGTCAGTGTATCTGTCACATGTATGGACTCTGACCAACATATTTTGTGAGTCCACAATATGACTGGGATGATAGCAGGAATGCTAGCAGTAAATAATGATAGGCCATTACCTAACAACCCCTAACTATATCACAGCAGGACAAAGCCTGCCATATATGTGGAGGACAGAGGCAGGAACACAGGGCCATACTTGAAATATTGCTGCTAAACACCCTGGAAATTGCTGGTGTTACAGGATTTGTTGCAACATACCCTTATGCAGGAATAAGACATCAGAAACAAATGGATGTAGCCATGTACTGATAGCACGCAACATACAGACTGCCAGTGATATATCTAGGACAAGACCTGTGTGGTGCACAGACAAAACCAAACAGACAATCCACTGGCCATCATGTGGATAGGCCCACAGTTGAGAGCTATGCAGAGACTGCATTCCATCCTAAACTACTATGTACACACAAACACTGCAAGACCAGCAATATACAATGCACATAACAACACTACTTACTCTGTCTGTAGGTCTGGAACCTCATACAAATGTGTAATTGGCCTGTGTCTGCAAGTCCTGCTGTAAGAGGTATTGCAACCTGCTGTCTGTAACACTGCTGCACACATACAGGAAGGATGTTCTCCATACTGGAAAGGTTAAGGGACAACGCCCACATGAGTCAGTATTTTATAGTACTAGGTTGCCATAACAGTGGTTATCCGAAGTACTACACAGCAGGGTGCATGCAGTTAGCAACTGTTGCACACTGATTGGTGCAGAGCCCATCACCTGATCATGTGCGTCACCTACAAAAGCCATGCTGCAATCCATTCAAACCAGCTCAGTCACTCTAGTGGAGAGAGAGAGAGAGAGAGAGAGAGAGAGAGAGAGACACAGACAAAAAAAAAAAAAAAAAAACTTAAACAACAGAAAGCTGTCACAGCTGTCAGAAAAAAAATTACAGGTATGTAAACATATATGTGTGTAATTGAATGTAATATGTGGTATAGAATAATATGATATATGATACGGAATGATTTATATGTGCCATCTGTAGATGTCCCTGTAATGATGTTCTGCTGAACAAATGCTCTGGACAATACTGTCTGTCCCTGTAGGCAGTGGGACTTACCTGCCAACTGTGCAGATCAGCAATGAATGACAAAGATGTAAGCCATAATATCTGTGTTTGGTATGTTAGTGTGGGCAATAGCTGGTAGTGGAAGTACTGCTGTCATGATAAACACATGGGTGTCACAGCACACCACTTGCAGGACAGTCATGTTAATGTGTAATGTAGCATGCACAAATGCCATAGGTGTATAATCTTTCACCTTATATACCACCCGAATGTTAGTCTGTGTTCACATGTGACACCTGTCTGTGTTGCAGCAAGGCAGAAGAGTGCAGCTGTGAATGAAAGAGAGTTACAGAATGTGGACCAGATGTCTGTATGCACCCCACTTATAGATAAACACTCATATAGATATAGGTATATAAACAACCCACAAGATATATCTACATATATATATATATATATATATATATATATATATATATATATATATATATATATATATATATATATATATATAGTGGCACTGACAATGGCATTATTATTATTTATTTCCAGTTTGGTGACCGGTGGGGTCCACTGGGCTCAAAGAGCCCGTTTTCAGTGGAGGCCCGGGGAGAAAAGCTCCATAGTACAAAGTAAAAACTACATAATTCAGAATACATAGTACAAAGTAAAAGCTACATAATTCAAAGTCAACAAAATACAATGCACAGTTGCAAAAGGTACAGTAAACAACTTGTAGGTGTTAAATAGCAAACTAAGCACAGTTGAACTGTAACATATATACAATATATAATACATATTTACATGTTTGTAGGTTGAGAACAGTAGTAGAAAGTAGAATTTGTTCATAGGTTAGAAATGTCAGATAGTGATCTGAATGTAGTTATCAAGGGATTGATCCCTGGTAAGTAAGGAAAGAATTGGACTTTGAATGTGATAAAAGGGATCATATATTAAGGAAGTTAGGTAGGTAGAGTGCAATTGCACTTCCAACTACGGGAAAGGTAGGAATGGAGTTGGCTTTTGAAGAGTTCAAAGTTTTCAGAGATTCTTAGATATGGAGGGAGAGAGTTCCATTTTTTGGCCAAGATAAAGGATAGAAGTAGCTGACCAGCGGGACAATTTGTTTTATACACAGAGATTAGGTTTTGGTGGGCAGATCTTAGGGGTCTGTGAGGGGTGTATGAAGGTAAGATGTTAGCAAGTGCTGGATGTATTAGCTTTGAAAATAAGCTTGTGAGCTGTACAGAGTTGGAGGTAGTCTAGGTAGTTGGGAAGTTCTAGCCATTGCAGCTGGTGGAGAGGTATACAGTGGTGAGTAGAGTATTAGGATGAAGTTGTGAACTTTGAGATTTTGTTGTAGCAGGTTTCCAGTTTAGAAGAGATGAAGGAAAATAGGTTGGTTAGTAAGGGACCGCCATACATCAGAGAGGGTAGTAAGTAGGTTGAGGTGAGGGTCTGCTTAGTTGAGGGGGAGAGGAAATATGAGTTTCTGTACAGCATGCCAAGTTTCTGATGGGTTTTCTTAATATCTAGTTGAATATGGGTATCGAATTTTAGATGCTCGTCATTAGTAACCCCCAAGAAGTTTGGCAAATGAACAATTTCTATAGTGGAGTTAGCATGGCTGATAATTTTGAAGGAGGTTTTGTCAAGAGGGACAGATTTTGATGGAGTGAATAGTAGGATTTTTGATTTGTTGGCATTTAGGGAGAGATGATTTTGAAGCATCCAGTTCTCAGTAGTTGAGAAAGCAGTTTGAGTTTTAGTTTGGAGCTCAAGGAGGTTGGAGGCAGAGCAGACTAGGGTTGAGTCATCTGCATATTGTACTATTCTGGTGTTGGGAATTGATGTGTGGAAATCATTAATGAAAATATTAAAGAGCATTGGGCCAAGTATGGATCCATGGGGTACCCCGGTTGGGGTTGGAAGGAAGGCAGAGGTGCCAGTTTTCATTTCACAGCCTAGGATCTATCAGAGAGGTAGCTGCTAAACCAGGTAATGGTGTTTTGTGAGAGGTCAAGTTTAGTAAGGTGGATGAGAAGGTGGGTATGGGAGACAGTATCAAAGGCTTTGGAGGGGTTGAGGATGATTGTGGATACTAGATTGCCGGAGTCACGGGTGTGGTTTACTATGTCTAGAAATGAAAGAAGAGCTGTTACTGTGCTATGGTCAGAATGGAACCCATGTTGTGTTGGGGTGAGGAGTTGGTTATTTGTAAGGAATGGAATTAGCTGGAGGTGGATACATTTCTCAAGAATTTTTGAAATAGGAGCTAGAATTGCTATGGGTCGGAAGTTGGAGAAGTTATTATTTTTGCCTCCTTTGTGGAGGGGTAGGATAAAGCTGGTATGCCACAATTTAGGGACATATGATTCCTGTATGGATCTATTGAGGATTATACTAATGGGAATGGCGATGCTGTCTGCTGCTAGTTTTAGAAAGATAGAGGGGATATTGTCAGGGGCACTGGAGCAAGGCTTAAGTTTAGAGGGAAGTTTTTTTATGTATGATGTGGGGATGGGTTTGAGATGAAAAGTAGGAGGAGAGTTTAGGATGGGAGATTGGGGAGAGGATTTGAGATGGGGGAAGTAGTTGTTAGGGAAGGTTTTGGTGAGTTCTGCTATGGAGTTAGTAAAGAACGAATTGAACAGTGTAGCTACTTCTGTGTCAGATTTGCTAGTGTCGGGGCAAGGGTTGTTTTTGGTGCCTGGATTAAGAAGGGAGTTGATGGATTTCCAGAACTGTTTGGGGTTTGTGGAATGAGTAGTCTGGAATTTGATATAGTATTATTTTTTATCCTGTATAATATATTTTTTGGCTAGGTTGCAGAGTTGTTTGTATTTAAGAAGGGTGTCAGGGTGCTTATTGCAGTGATAGAGTTTCCAGGTATTGTCCCTTTGTAGCATGAGAGTTTTGGTATCCTTAGTAAGCCAGGGGGCGGAATTGGTCTTTATACGTTTTGTTCTTGGAGGGGCTTGGGTGTTTAGAGTATCTAAGAAGGTTGAGTTGAAGAGTTCTACAGCATTATCTAGAGGAAGGGTATTTAGATTGTCCCAGTTTATAAGTTTTAGAGAATTGGAGAAAGTTGTGGTGTTAAAGTTTGTAAGATTCCGAGTATGGATATATTGGTATAGGTGAGGAGAGGAGGGGGTTGATCTATGGATGAAGGCTGGTAAGTGATCGCTAACGGAGTCTGATAAGGTGACAATGTGGGAGATGATATTTGGGTGGGAGACAAGGATACAGTCCAATATGGAGCCTGGGGGGTTATTTTTATTGGGTCTGTTTATGGCATTAGTAAGTTGGAAGGAGTTCTATAGATTGATGGATATGGTGCGATTTTTGGCAGCAATTTTGTTCCAGTCGATGTCTACATCTCCTAGAATGTATGTCTCAGACTTGATATTGGTTGAGGCCCATTGAAGAATTTCCACAAGAGTATTAATATTGTTCCCCAGGGGTATATAGAGGGCTATGACACAAATGTCTTTTATGATCATTTAGTTTAAGGGTGCCTATGACTAGTTCAGCATTGTTGAACTGAGGAATTGGATTTTGGTAGGGGGTGATGGAGAGTAGGCTGGAGTAGATAAGGGGTACTCCTCCTCCCTTTTTTTTGGGTGGTCATGTCTGAGAGCTTGAAATCCTAGAGGTAGGATTTCTGAGTCAGATATATTGGGTTTTAGCCATGTCTCTGACATGTATACTATGTTAGGTTGGGCATGGTATAGCCAAGCATGAAAGTAGCCTATTTTGTTTTTTAGACTCTGGGCATTGATGGTTAGGAGTTTGAGATGTTTAGGGTTGGAAATATGGGTGGTAGTAGGGGGAGTTGGAGTGTTGGCTGTAGTGGGTCCTGGGTTGGGGTGCATGTCACCTGCTAGGCATAGGTGGTTGAAGGGGAATAAGATCAGGAGTTTGAGTTTGAGGAATAGTAATGATTTAGGAATATGATGTTTCATAGAGGTAGGATGTTTTAGTTAATGCAGGTGAAATAGTCTGTAACAGGCCAGCAAAGATAGTGTCCCCACAGGGAACATGGCTACAAACACACAGCACAAAGTGAGGTACAAACACATACCACAAAGCGTGGTACAATACAACATATGTCCCAATGGTGGGTAAGCTGCCGACATACCAATTGCATTGTGTGAATGGTTTGTTGTAGCTGATATGGTGAGGGGAGACAGAAATGTGTATTAAGAACTATGGTAACCCTACTGTATGAGTTGCTCAGACCTGTTTCCATCTTTATGTTTTCCAGGGAAGATGGCTCACACCTGATTGCCAGCATTCAGTGCTGCAGAAACTGATGTAATTGTTGAAGACATGATACAGCACTACCAACTGCTGTTTGGCCGAACAGACCATGATCAGCAGGAGAAGACCGCCTTGTGGAACAATCTAGTCCACAGGGTCAGTGATGTCAGCCTGCAGAACCATAGCTATGAGCAGTTCTGGCATCATTGCTCCAACCTGCTTCACCATGTACGTCAGCGTGCAGCTACCGTATGGGCGACCACCTCACAACAGGGGGGGGGGCAAGCCGTCCATCCACCCCCACCCTTGTGGAGGAGCTCCTCAGCAGCCTTGTGGCACCTGCTCACCTGCAGAGCCAACAACTGGCAGGGCACATTGTGGAGGTGGGTGCCACAGACACACCGGCTGAGGAGTATGCAGGTAAGGCCCCAGGGCACATTATTATTATTTTTTTTTTTATTATTTTACATTTGTTGACCGGTCTAGTCTAGCTGGACATGTATCCGTTTTCAGTAGAGGCCCGGGGAGAAAAGCTCCAGTACAGGCAATAAACAATACATTGGCACAATAAAGCATTGATATGAGTAAACAATACAATGTAAAAAAGAAAATTCAATTTCAACACAAAAGAGATACTAAAAATAGGAGATAAACTTATAATATGTACTACTGTATTAGACTTATTAAAAAGAAACTATAACACTGCTACTAATATATACTACTGTATTAGTCTTATTAAAACAGAAACAATAACACAAGATGAAGTTAAAAAGGTTGCTGGCAAAGTCTACATTCTCAGATACAAGTCTCAAAACTATTGAAAGTGTTTGTGAGGAGCTCAGAAAGTGGAAAGGGGAGGAAAAATTAGGTAAATGAGGACATGGTTTCAGTCGGGATTAGCACAAGGACACAACCAATGTGCTTTAAGATGTTCTCTGATGTGTTTTTTGAAAAGAGAGGTAGAGTTTCATCAGTGCACCACTCTTGTGTATGCATCCACATCTGTACAGGTACATCATGCATATCTGAGATGTAATATACATAGTCTGTTGCTGTGTAGTATTAATAAACAGTTGTGCATAAGCTGTAGTATTGTGGACTTCTACTGTTGATGTACCGGAATGTTGCACTCACCCTTTATGAATACCACAGCTGTGGCCACTGACATCAACTTTCTCACACTCTTATGTAGGTCCCTCCAGGATACCACCAAGGCAGCAGCCTGTAGCCAGTGAGTATGGTTCAGATTCATGCTTGACAATATACCGGGCATGTAATAGCTATGGGATATTCCATGCATACATCTAACACACCTACCCATACTGCACTCTGTACACATTCACGTTTAGTTGCTGTGAAATGCACTGCATCACAGTAGAGACCATGATGGGGTATCTGAAGGGTACATCAGACACATGCAAGATAACTAACATCCTGTCATTGTGAAATGTGTCCACAGGGATGAGAAGTATGGCAGGACACACGGCCTACAGTAGGGACATGTGTGAAACAACACCCTCATGGCTGTATCTGCATACAATCAGGTTAAGTGACTGTGGCAGATGTAACCCTGACCCCAAAGCAATAGTGACAGCAGTGTATGCACTCTGAGGGATGTGCACATGAGTAGACCTTGCAACCATGCAGAGTTGTGGGACATGTGTAGGGCACCCCCGTAGCCATGGTAAAGTCTGGTGGTTGTCAGTGTTATAGTCTTGTATTGGTCATACATGCACTGCTGATGTTGTGATCTGTAAAGCAGACTTCAGGCATTCACAAATGACATCTGTTCACATATCATCCCAGGTATGAGTTGGTCTAACACATAGGGGCTGTGAACATTGGAGCTGACATAACTGAGACAGTACTACATATGCAGCAGTGGTTTGTACACCTGTGAGGTATGATGCACAGTACAAGGCAGGGTGTGGAACAGGTCCACAGTAACACTTTGTACATGGGTGCAGTGTTATCAAGGGGAAGAGCCATCACCTACCAACACAGCCCATGCATCACACACATGTATACTGGTGTTAGCATGAAGTCACTATAGTTGCACTGCATGCTGTTGAGTACCATATGTAATGCATGCTAACAGAAGGGTAATGGGAGGACTGTGTGTACAAAAGTTGTGCAACCTCACATGTAGGTGTGTGTGTGTGTGTGTGTGTGTGTGTGTGTGTGTGTGTGTGTGTGTGTGTGTGTGTGTGTGTGTGCATGTGGGGGGTGCTGATTGTGTCTGTAAGTGCAATCTGGTGGAGTGGAGTGTGGTTGATGCATGTCAGAAGTGTGTGTACATGTGTGTCTGTTTGTATGGGTGTCCATGTATGCACAGGTCATCGTGGGATTGATCACATGGCAGTACTTCTCCTTGGGATTGTGCTGTACATGTACATGGAGGGACACATGAGAAACCAGGACAATCTGTCTGATATGTGAACACAGGACAGCTGATAGCATAACAAAGTCTGTAGCATGGAACATGCATTGGGAGGGAAAGTACACACCAGGTATGCACATCATATTGCCAGCAGCAGATAGATAACTGGCTACCCACATATGCAGCACTACTAATGCAATGGGGAATTACCAGAGCACATCAGTGAGTGTATCCAGATATTACTGTTGTCCACATGATGGGTTGATTGTGCAGCAGAAGTGGCATGCACTGAGCAAGACTGTAGTATGAGACCCTGATGTGTGACGTATGTAGTGAATGTAGCAGCCCCAACCATATAGGGTCCATGTACACCATGACTGGACATACACAGGGTAATACTGAATGACAGCAGTGAGGCCATGTACAATCTACGCCACTCAGATCAGGGAGGTGATGGAGTAACAGGTCATGTGTTGTGATCACACATGTAGGCATGCAGAGGAATGATATGTTAATGGGTAGTATTAATGAGTGTATGTTAGCAAGTGCCATGCAGGATGAGGTACATATGTAACTGAATGTGGGACTGTCTGTAAACCCAGGGACAGGGAGGTAGTAAGGTGGACTGTCAGTGTGTGTGTGTGTGTGTGTGTGTGTGTGTGTGTGTGTGTGTGTGTGTGTGTGTGTGTGTGTGTGTGCACGTAGCTCTGGCCAGTCCCAGGCAGGACATGGTTCCAGCGGACATCTGTCATCATCAGGGGAGAGTAGCACCTGCTGCAGAGGGCTGCTTTCTCATCTTTAAGTGGCAACATCCGTGAACTTGCTGCACCCCTCCGTGAAAACATCGAGGTCATGGATAGATGGTGGTGTGAGATGGTGGGCCTCCTCAACCATGGTATGTCCGTGCTTGAACACGTGGTCAGAGTGGTGTGACGGCCGCGTGGACGTAGGCCAGAAACACCAGCAGCTGGCGGTCAATATGGACATGCTAGGATGCCAAGCCACTCTTGTAGTGGTAGTACCAGCCCTGGCACACCACTGGGGGTGCTGTCCACACCACAGCAGGCCTCGTGCATGTAGCTCTGGCCAGTCCCAGGCAGGACATGGTTCCAGCGGGCATCTGTCATCATCAGGGGAGAGTAGCACCTCAAGGTCTGTACCTGCACGTGCCCATGGAACCCCTGGCAGGCACAGTCAGCGTATCCATGGCTGGAGGCAGTGAACTGCACACTCTGCCAGGTATGGTTTGCAGCTGTCCAACAACACCTGTATAGGGCAGCCACATGGCAAAACTTTGTGCATGCATAACCACACACTATGCAACCACACCTAGGGCAACCCCATACAGACACACACCACATCACCATGTCCCAATCAATGAACTAAACCCCTCACCCACACAGGTGGTGACAAATGTACGGACCACCCTTGGCCTCTGGCAAACCAGCAACACACCCTGTGTATATGATGATACCTGTGCCACATCCCTGTCATCCATAACATTGATGCAGGAACAGGCTAATATGGTTCTGATGCACATGGTGACTGTAACAGAGTGCTGCAATGTACTGCAGTGTAAGATGTTGTCAGGGGTAATGTGTAATACATACATATCAGGTAGTGTAGCCATGCAGCTATAATGCATTTCAGCTGTTAGTAACACTGATTGATTTTTATCTCCATAATATTATCCATTTGTGTTGTAGGTGTACATGTGTCAGCAGGAGGATGGTCTGAAGTCATATTCCACAAGGGTTATGGCACTGTGGTGACACCATGGCTGTGACATATCTGGTGTACAGTTGCACACATGTCACAGGTTTTGTATAACAGTTATTGCCTGTGCCACATTGACAGGTGACCTGCTGGTACATGCATAATCTGCACCCTTATGTCAACCCATCCACATAACACACATCCTTACTTGGCAACACTGTGACTAGACCCCTGCCTGGGTATGTAGTGCTACTGAATTGTGTGGCTTTCATTGCACACACCACACCTCATTTAGGGTGAGGTGTGAACCAGGTTACATGCTACATGCAGAACATCCACAGACATGGACAATATGGTAATGGGGGATTTAATGTTTGTATATGGAGAATACATAGTGTGTCATCATATACACATTGGCAGACACATAACAGGCAGACACACATCTTAGAGACCTGGGCTTATTGTTGTTAACTAAATAGTCCATGTTTCCAATGTGTTACAGGTAGGCTGCACACAACACATGCATAACTAGGCTGTATCCTGTTATCAGTTACCTGTATGTGTGATAGTGACAGTGGTCACCAGAAAGTGGTACATGGGACATATACCAGGTGCACCATGGTGTAATGACAGTGTACACAGCACCAACATCCCCCAATGGATACTGTGCACACTGGAACCCATCATGATACTCTCACATATCCACTATCACACATTGCCCATGACGGCAATACGACCCATTGCATATCACAACAGTGGTACCACAGGGATATGCATGTAATGCATATGCCACAGGCATAGTAGGGTGTTGCATTGTGATGCCTATGGGCAGCGATAACACTATCTGTACTACTGTTTGGTAATGTGTAGTGTAATAGGGGTATGTAGCCTCGGAATGGTGTACCCTACAGATATGCAAACATGCAAACATACACACACTTGGCAGACCTCAATGGGATTCCCATGCCTATCGACCCATTTGTACAACACTGTTGTGCTGGTACTGCAAGGCACATGTATCTGTTAGGGAGAGAAGTGTAACAGGGTACATGCCATGCCCAATACAGCAGCGGCCACATCTGACTATGGCAATGGTTCATAGGTTCATAAGTTAGTACTAGGCTAACCACCCTTGTGAGACATTTTAAGCCTAGCCAATTATCCCCTGTGAGATTCAAATTCTGTACCTTGTGTTTGTAAGGCAAACACCTTAACCATTAGTGGAGGTGGTTGTGAAGGCTGTCATGGAATTTCCAATTACAGGTGTACTAACACACAAACAACGCTATCCTCAATAATGCACACATACACCTGTCAATACTGTGGTGCATTGCTGCAGGTGGTCATAGCTGTGTACCTGGTTATTGTCCATGGAGGGATTGGATGTGTAGGGGGTGTGTGTACATTGGTATCATGCCACCTGCCATGTGCCAGCAGGCAATCTATTGACAAACACCATGTTAGTGACTGACAGGATGAGAGTGACATGCATCAGCCAATCCTCTGGGTGCCTTCTGCACTTGGCCACTGAGGTGATCCAGTTGACATGCATGCAACATGTATTACAACACATGGTTAGTGTCTGTGATGGAGACCTCTACCCAAGCATGTTCAGTTGACTGTGGTAGTATAGTGTAGGTACCCATGGCATGTGGCCCATACAGGGTGATGTCTCCTATATGTGACAGGTAGTACACAGCTGGCCACATGTCAGTGTCAATCAAGCATAGGTTGTCTGTTCATATCCCAGCTGGATAACTGCCATCTGCACATCTGTAGAGGACTGACAGACACCAGTTTGGTGAGTAGCGATGCAGTAGGATGAATGTGTCAACAGATGGATGTTTGACAACAATATGTGTGCCATTACTACATGTTGTAAGCCCTCACTAACATGTGCTGTACAGATGGTACTCTACAGTTACATTCCACATGTCGGATTATTATCCAGTAGGGGATATATACGGTGACACAGCCCACACACCAGGAACATGACAGTGAGCCCTCAGAGTGCAGCTATGCCCACAGCTGTGCTTGTTGTCAGTAGTAATGTTAACACTCTAGCCTTCCCTGGGACAGCACTGCCAACAGTAGTAACGGCATGTTACACTACATGCCAGTGTGACAGCACATACCCTGGGTTGCTACCCCTGCATGTCACACTTTCACACAGATAACAGTGCTGTGCAGGTTTCATATACTTGTGTGTCCCAGACATGACACTTAATACCCTTTGCTACTGTAATGATAGCACATAGATGCATGTACTGTACATGGCAGAACATGCACATATTATAGATGTCATTTCCCAGGGTTTGACATAGCCTTGTATGTTACGCAGAGATAGCCTCTGTGTAGACGTGATGCCACAGAGTTTAGCTGGAGGATTTCTAGATGGTCAGCATAGGCCATCTGTTTTAGGCCTGTGATTCTTATAGTGAGGTATTTCCACTGGCTTCCCAGCTGTCACAGCTGTCTTGCAAGGTACATACCAAACAAGGCGTTCTACTCTATATAGGGTGTAATGACAGATGAGTACAGTGGGACAATTACCCCCTTTTTTCTGGATGTAAATCCCTCAGTGATGAAGTGTGCCACATAGAAGGATTTCCTTACTGTTGTGGCAATGTGGTTAATGACGGTGAGACCACTATCTATCTGTGTCCCTATGTCTGTCATCACACTTTCAGTGTTTAGTGTACTGCCACCTATGTGGTAATTCATGCGGACATGGAATTTCCAAAGGGGATAAATATACATTACTTGGCATTAAGCTTGAGCCCATGGCTCTGGCACCAAGCATCTGTTTCTGTAAAGCCATGTTGTAGAATATCCACATCATTTGGGAATGCAATAATGGCTCCCAGTTTGCAGTAATCTGTGAACTTTGTTAGCCAGAGTTCCGTAGTATTGGCCTGTACTTCAGGGAAGTAGATGCCATACAAGAGCTGTCCCAGTACCGACCCTGAAGTACTCCAATTGTCACTTGTCTGGAGCAGGGATTGCCATGGCTACTTTTACAGTCTGGGTTCCATCAGTAAGTCAGTTGGCAACCCATGGAGTGATGCAGATTTTTATGGACAGCTTCATAAGTTTAACTATGTCTCTAGAGTGGAGGATGTTGTCGAAGGCCTTGGCCAAGTCCAGATAGGCGGTGTGGACCACCTTATCCTCTTCCACAGCTCCAGAGACTGAATCAAAGTAGTCAATCAGGTTTAGGAGACAAGATCGGCCCTTCATGAGCCCAACCTGGGTGGGGTCCACTGTTTGCTGGTTGCCAATGTCTTTGTTTATAAGTTGCATGATAATGCATTCCATGCACTTGCAGATCAGGCTCGTCAGACTGATGGGATGGTAGTTCCCAGGATCCAAGGTGGATTCCCCCTTGTGGAGTATGACAACTGTAGCTGTGTGCCACTCGGTGGGATAGACGCCTGAGGTGAGGCTATGATTAAACATGGCACTTAGGTGAGATGTATTTTGTATTATTTTGTAGTTCATGTAGTACACAGCCTGGGATGTCATCTGGTCCTATGGATGCTTTATTCCTAGCAGTGGGTATGGTGGTTTCCACCTGTGTGGCCATGATTACTGGAATTTGGCAACCTTTTGTTACTGAGATGGGCCCTTAAGGGGTGAGAGAAGGCTGAATGTGGTACGAAATCGGTCTGCCTGGATATTGGCAAACTCCTTTGAATCAGTATATTTAATGCCATTCCATTGTAGTTCAGGGCAGTTCTGAGCATTGCCGTTTAGATCCTGGATATAACTATAGAATGCCTTGTGGTTGCCTTTGGAATCTATGGCAATTAAATTGTGTTTATATCACATTATCAAAAGATGAAAATAGTGAATGCTATTTCATCGGCCCCAAAACATCTAAACATGAAAATATTGAACATTCAGAAGAGCGAATTTTTTCCCATGGAAAAAATTTGCTGCTCTGAAACACATACACACAACACAAGCACATCAAACAAACAGCAACCACACACATACACTTAAATTCCTACATCTAACGCTACACTAAACTAAACATACACTACTATCTAACCACTTACCTTAACCCAAACCCTAAGCCTAAGGTCGGTCACTATCGCACACTCACCTCCCCACGCCCTAACCCTAACTCACTTAAAACGCCCCTAACCCTAACGTACAAACAATCGCACACTTACCTGAACCCAACCTGTAACTTTCCACCACAGCGCTAAGAATAGCAAAGCCACAGAAACGGGCAACCAAATTCTTTCCTGAGGAAAGAATTTGCTGTTTTGCAGCTTCGCTATTCTTAGCGTTTGCTGAATAGTGTTCAATATCAGAACATTCAAAGTTTTAATACTCCGATGTTCTGATATAGACCCATTATATTTATGTAACAAGCTGTGGTGGATTTTGAGGGATATCAGCTTCTTACTGAGGCTGGTAAGGGAGCAGTTTGCATTTTGGGATTATCCTTTTTTCTGCAACAGTGTCTTCCTTCTGTTGTATAGGTTGCTCATAGCAGTGGAGCACAAGACTGGCTTCCTTTTTTGGAGGTCAGTGTTTTGGTTCTATTTGGGATGGCACAATTCATGCATGAGTGGACGTGCCCATACAGTGCCTTAGTGTAGGATTCACCAGTTGCACTTTCAGCTCCCATCTCCATGGGTGTCATGAGGTTTGTCATTTCTGACTTGAGTAGCATGCCGTTGGCTTTGGAGAGGGTATTTATGGAGGTTCCTTACTGATGGTGGGGGGTGGGATGTGGATGTCAACGGTGATTACCTTATGGTCAGACCTGACCTATGAGAGTTGACTACTGGTGTGGAGCATCTTACTCCCATGTTGGTAATGACCAGGTCTAGGATATTGGCCACCCTGGTTGGACAATGGATTAGTTGATCTATGGGGTTGGAATGTATGACTTCCAGGAATCATTGGTAAAGGGTGGTGGTACATGAGTTGTTTTCCCAGTTAATGGCAGAGTATTTGGAATCACCCAGTATTATGGTGTTTGGCTGTATCTTAATATTATCCAGTATGTTTATAATGGTGTAGTGAGAGCCTTGGGCCATGGAGGGGGATCTGTAGAAAGCTACAGTTTGGATTGCAGTCTTACCTAGTGTTAGTTGCATCTGGGGATTCTCAGATGCATTGTGTTGGAAACTAGGCTGGAGGTGTGAATGACCTTGGTGAATATGGACACTCCTCCACCTGTAGTGTTGTGGTCTTGGTTTGTTGCCCAACATGTGTGATAAGGGTTGAAGGCAGGTATTACAGGTGTGCTCACTGGAGCATTGAACCAGGTCCCATTTACTGCACAGATATCGATGTTCCCCATTTGTAGGTGTGCCTCAACAGAGTGCCTTTTAGGTTTAGACTTCTAGCATTGAGTCGCATTACCGTCAGTTTTGCATGCTTGTATCTGTTACAGTGATGGTGGTTTTGTCCTTTGAACCTTGCCTAGATAAGGCACTATGGGGGTGCCAAGAGCTGTAGCCAATAACCTGAATCCCAAGGGCAACATGTGCTGACCATCACTGGCAGAGCATCGTGGTTTGTACATCATATCGTCCCAGGCAGACAGATACTGGATCCCCTTTGAATGACATCAGACGCTTAGTCACTTGTTGAAGTCATTGCTGTGTATATGTATATGTGTGAGTGTTTATATGTATATATATATATATATATATATATATATATATATATATATATGTGTGTGTGTGTGTGTGTGTGTGTGTGTGTGTGTGTGTGTGTGTGTACATATATATCTCCATATATATATATATATGTAGATATGTATATGTCCATATATGTATGTGGATATGTATATGTGTGTGTATATATATATATATATATATATATATATATATATATATAGATATATATATATATATACATAGATATGTGGATATATGTGTACACATATATGTTTACCATATGTCCAGAACATGGAGTAGAGTCCTACCTCAGTACCAGTAGTCCCAACCCCGTAGTACAATAAGATTTCATGGATGTATTGCGGGTATATATGTAGACTGTTTCCACTGTCATAGGGGTGTCTTAACAGACATGTTGGGTGTGGGAGGTCACATCTGCTGTAGACATGTGCACCATTGCCTATGGACAGACATCCTAGGGGCAGCATAGTACAGTCCCACTGCTAGCACAGTAATGATCCTGTGGACTACAGCAGGGATATGACCACTATATTTGGACTGTCTGGCACTCTGTGGTCAGTCCAGAAGTGAACACATGTCCCCTTCATGCGAGACATGTGGACCACGCCTCCCAATGTGGATGTTACTAGCCATGTACATGGGTATATCACAACAATACTGGGGTACATATGCCCACACAGTGGATGCATGCACACACACCATTCTGTCCAAACACATAATACCTGGTGCTGCTGAGTTCACATGGCCACATACTACCCAGTAGATAATGACATACATCTGTACAGCATACCACTGCTTTGTCAGAAATACACAACAGTTATGCTGGCTTGGCAGCAGTATGTCTTACAAATAACTGGACATAATGGCACACTAGGTATTTATAGTAGGCTGCCAGGCATGTCACAAAGCACTGGGCCAACTACAGGCAGACTGCCACAACACTGGAATACATATCGTATGGGAGAATACACATGTACCTGCGATTATAGAGGCCTCAACATGCAGGTCACAGCACAGCATAGCAAACACCTGTGAGAAAATGCATTACCACATCCAATGTCAATGCAGCCACAGCCACATATGATACACAAGCTTAACACTGGAGCAGCATGTAACATCAGATAGAACAGGACAGAGAACAATGGCATCTACCACAGTCTGTACAGAGCCTGTGGTTCATAAGTGCAATACACATACAGTCGTCAATCATCTTAACTTAGGGGTCTGCAACCTGCAGATCTGGAGCCACATGTGTCTCTTCAACCCTGCTCTAGTGGCTCCTTGTACCACTGAGGATTAATGGACACTCTACCACACAACACACACACACACACACACACACACACACACACACACACACACACACACACACACACACACACACAGATCAAGCAATCCCAACACAGGAACACAATTATGGACATATGTTAGGTATTGTTCTTATACACTTAGTTATATTATATTTAGTATAACTATATATGAAACCATATATGCTCTGCTATGTTCATTGTAGGAGTCAGATAGCTGTTGTGCCTCCCAATGAAATTAGTTATGTGGGTGAGGGGTCAGGAATGGCTCTTTGGATAGTGAAGGCTGCAGACCCCTGCCCTATATACACAGACCACAGTACTGTACACACAAACACAGAATGTCCAAGTAATGTCCTCAGAAACAGCCCCTACTACACACAAGGTGGTGGCCTAATGGTTAAGGTGTTTGCCATATAAACACAAGGTACAGGGTTTGAATCTCACAGGGGATAACTGGCTAGGCTTAAAATGTCTTGTAAGGGCAGTTAGCCTAGTACTAACCTATGAACCTATGAACAACATGTTGGCAGTCGGTTATATGACTGGCTTGTTATCAGGTGTGATGTTAATAACTAATAGTGTACAGATCATGTGCACCATATATATATGTGGGCTTCATTTGCACAACACATGTGTGCACCTCTGCAGTCTAGAGGTCAGTTTATGTAACAGTGTGCTATGCCCCTGTAAGTCAGTGTATGGGGTATGCGCCATAAGTATCCCAGGGTGTTCCAACATGTGAGGAATACCAGTAGTAAGCTGCCTTAAGTTATGTATATGTACATTACAATACATTTCACCATATGTCCTGGACATGGAGTGTAGCCCTACCCCAGCCTCTATAGTCCCACAGTCATGGTGCAAGGGCATGTCAGGTATGTATAGCAGGTATATTAGTACACTATTGCTACTCTCATTGGGATTGTCTTCACAGATATGGTGTGTGTTGGAGGTCACATCTGCTTATAACATGTGTGCCAGTGGCGACTGACAGACATCCTAAGGACATCATAGTAAAGTACTGCTGCTAGCACTTAGTGCCCTTGTGAACTGCAGCAGAGATATTGGCCAATATATGGGGACATTCTGACACACTCTGTACAGTCCAGAGGTAAACACATCACCCCTTAGTGCTAAACATGTGTACCATGCCTGACAATATGGATGTAGACAGCCATGTAGATGGGTATAACACATAATGACTGGAATACATTTGCCACCATAGGTTATGCATTCACACACCGCTGTCTGGCCTGACACATAATAACTGCTGGTACAGGGGTGCCATGGCACATACTACCCACTAGATATTGACATACATCTATACAGCATCCCACCACTCTGACATACATGACTGTTAAGGGAGGCCCGGCAGCAGTACATCTGGCAAGTATCTGCACATGACATCTCACTGGGTAAGTACACTAAGCTGCTAGACATGTAACAATGCACTGTGCAGGGTACAGGCAGACTGGCTCAACATTGGCCTACATCTCCTATGAGGGAGTGCACATGTACAGGCATGTCACAGCACAGGGTAAGATACACCTGTGTGAAAATGCATAACCCCAACCAATGTGAACACAGCCACAGCCACATATATTAAGGCAGCATAATATTACAGTATATGGACTATCTGCTTGACAACATCCTCATATGTGCCACTCACAGACTGACTCTACATATACTGGGCTGCTACACAGTTAGGTCTGATGGCTGTCTGTGGTATGGGACATGTGTGTGTAATGTCCTACAAACATGTACGCCAATACAGTACCATACAGTGGAGCAGCATGTAACATCAGATAGGACAAGACCTAGAACAATGACATCTACCACAGTCTGTACACAGGCTAAAGTACATATTAACAATACACTCACTGTCGACATTCACCATAAGTACACAGACCTCAGTACTGCACAAACATTCACAGAATGTCCAGGTTATGTCATCAAATATAACCATACTGTACATAACATTTGTAGCAGTCTGATATCTCACTGGCTTGTTATAAGATATAATGACACTCATTATGGTGTACAGCACATATGCACTACTTCATGCACAACATATGTACACAGGTTGACAGAGTTGTGGCTGGAAGCACATACACAGGGCCAATAATGACATGTTGCTGTGATAACCTCATACATTTACTGTTGTAACAGGGTTTGTTGCAACATATGTCCTATGAGGGATAAGAAGCCAATAACTGTCATGGCTTTCAACATCTACAGACTGCAATCCTCAGACTACCTGCTGCAGTCCACAGATAGATGCTCCATTGGTAACACATGAAAACAAAGGCACAACAAACTGCCCTGTCTGCAGATGACCCTGCAGATGGGGATTCCTCATAAACATGGAACTGACATGGCAGGTATTGAGACATGTTGAACAATCATATCCACACACACACACACACACACACACACACACACACACACACACACACACACACACACACACACACACACTGTTAAACCAACAGTACTCCAAATGCAACATAGCAGTGCTTACAGTCTGTAGTCAGGTCAGGTACATCCCCCTCCTGTGTGTTGCCCTGCTTCCACAGTGTATGTTGTTAGAGGTAAATCCCCAATCCATCTGAGATGCTGTTTGCCAAACAACAGATCTAGTTCCTGCTCACAGTAAAGGAAAAGGGCCAACACCAACATGATGTTCCTAGATATTGGAGTGTATCTCCATGCAATTGGCTATGGGAATGTTACCACAGCTGTTCCACATGAAATCAGCTAGGAGAGGGCTGCAATCTGTGTCGTGGCCATCAGCTGAGCATGAGCATCACTTAAAATACACATGCTGCTGCCAAGCAAAGTAGATGTAGGTCTCCACATCCACCAGAGAGGGAGTGGGAGAGGCAGACAGAGGCAAAAACAAGTCAAAGAGTGGTGGGAGAGTAAAACCTAAGCATGTTTGTGTCACACATCTACCAGCACAGGATATCAAACTCCTGACAACTATGTAGTGCTATCACAATTCTATGCAGTTATTGGATGCACCACATGGGTTACCTGTTGTGGAGCCCTCAGAACATATATGTGATGGTGACTGACATCTGCAACAGGGATATGGTAGCTATACGGTAGGTGACGTACACGTGCCTGTCCACATGAACAGGTGTCAGCATCAATACAGCCACACTCTCACAAGGACGCATACACATTGACACACTTGGTAGGGTCAGGATTACAACTCATCAGTAGTGGGCTTGCCACAACACATCACTGTGCAGGTATCACATGCACCACATGGGTCATATGGGGGTTGTATGGGCAAAGGGTATGGGGAGGTGTCTGACATCAGACACCATACTTTAGTATGCCCATGGGGGTTGAAGGGAGTGTGGATGTGAATATACTCACTTTACAACACACAAACAAACACACATGTGCCAGTACTGACATGTATGGGTGCATGTCTGCATGGGTGTGTGATGGTCAACTGTGCCAGATGGCTGTACAAGGCTAGGCGATGGGTGTGCCTTGGCATCAGGCCACATGACAATGGTCTGCATTGTGGCTCAGGGCTGTAGTGTCTGCATTTGCCCACACAGGTGGTTATTGTATCCCCCATCCAGTCACCTGGGTTACTACTGTGTGTGGCCAATGCTGTGCATCGCTTGCCATGTATGTGTTCCTTAGTCCATGACATGTACGGTGTCTGGGATGTGAACACCTCCCACATGCATGTACAGTGACATGTGGAACTGTACCTGGGGTGTCTGGCCCATGTTGTGAACACAGATTATCATCAGATGTGCCAGTCTTGCCCACCTGTGGTGGGAATTGGTAATGGGCAGCAGGTTTACCCTGCACCTACATTGATAGCATGCTAACGGCATTCCCTGGTATCAGTGGCATCTGTCAATACAGGGCATGTTGTCAGGCATGGTATGTCCTTTGTTGGTCACATGTGATGGCACCACAGGTGTTTTAGGTGTCCATTGGGGAACATGGGGAAGTTGCACTGTCTGCATGTACGTGCATATTGGACAGATGGACAGGGTGCCATGCCCTCTGTAAGCCACAACAATCACCCCATAATTACTATCAGTGGCCAATATGCAGTGTACTACCCACATATTGCCTGTTGCCTAGGCATGTGTGTGTATATGAGACATGGGTTGAGAGTGTTCTCTGGGTAATACTGGGGTTGCTAACTGTGATTGCCTGGCCTTGATGTGACATGTATGGGTATGTCTTTGCACCCCAGCCTCTCAACTATTTCACATCTGCTATCCCTGTATGGTGGACATTGTGATATATAGTAGGGCCACCATATAAGAAATATGCAAAACCCACTCCACATTGGCCACACACTCACAACCACCTCCACACAGGATGTGTGTTACAAACACACACCTGTCATGTCTGGGAGTAGAACCCCTACATAACTAGTTTTTTACACTACAGCACTATGCAGTTATACTACGCACCACAGAGATTACTGGAATACTCTTTCCTCAAAGATGTATATCACATTGGATGACATCAGCAGGATTGCCAAAGTAGGACATTTAGATTGTAGTGAGTGTGACTAGCCTAAAATGCACTGCTCCCAACACAGACAGTGAGACACACACAAAACATCCACAACCAACATGTGTGGGCATAGAACTCCTAACAGAGGTCTATATCACACTACAGCATAGAGCTGTTACAGGATGCACCACAGGGATTAGTAGAGAACTCCTTCCCCAAAGGTGTATTCCACAATGAATGACATCAGCGGGATTGCCAAAGTAGGCTATTTGAAATGTACTGTGTGTGACAAGCCTGAAATGCATTGCTTCCTACACAGACAGTGAGACACACACAAAAATTCCACAACTGACATGTGGGGGTATATGAATTGCAAGGAGCGTGAGTATCCTAAAAAGCATTGCTCTCTACACAGACAGGGTCAGACAGACACACACTTGCCATGTCTGGGATTGGAACAACTACCTAACTACTTTATCACACAACAGCAGTACACAATTACAGGACACGCTACAGAGATCACTTGGCTACACCCTTCCCAGAGGTGTATTTCTAGGTGAGTGACATCAGCAACCTTGCCAAAGTTGAGTATATGAATTGTAAGGAGTGTGAGTACCCTAAAAAGCATTGTTCTCTACACAGTCAGACATGCACACACACACAGTTGCCAAGTCTGGGGTTAGAACTCCTACCTAACTACTTTATTACACTACAGCAGTTACAAGACACGCTACAGAGATTACTGGGCTACAACTTTCCCAGAGGTGTATTTCTAGGTGGGTGACATCAGCAGCCTTGCCAAAGTTGAGTATATGAATTATAAGGAGTGTGAGTACCCTAAAAAGCATTGTTCTCTACACAGTCAGAGACAGACAGACACGAACACAAATGCACACACAGACAGTTGCCAAGTCTGGGGTTAGAACTCCTACTTACTTATTTTATCACACTACAGCAGTACACAGTTGCAGGACGTGCTATGGAGATTACTGACTACAACCTTCCCAGAGGTGTATTTTTAGGTGGGTGACATCAGCAGCCTTGCCAAAGTTGAGTATATGAATTGTAAGGAGTGTGAGTACCCTAAAAAGCATAGCTCTCTACACAATCAGACACACACACACACACACACACACACACACACACACACACACACACACACACACACACACAGTTGCCAAGTCTGGGGTTCGAACTCCTACCTGCCTAACTACTTTAGCATACTACAGCAGTACGCAGTTACAGGATGCACTATGGAGATTAATGCACTACATCCTTCCCAAAGGTGTATTTCTAGGTGGGTGACATCAGCAGCCTTGCCAAAGTTGAGTATATGAATTGTAAGGAGTGTGAGTACTCTAAAAAGCATTGCTGTCTACACAGTTAGGCGCACACAGACTCACACACACAGTTGCCAAGTCTTGGGTTTGAACTCCTACTTAACTAGTTTATCACACTACAGAAGTATGCAGTTATGGGACACACCACAGAGATTACTGGACTACAACTCTCCCAAAGGTGCATTTCACATTGGATGACCTCATCAGGCTTGTCATAGTAGGGTTATGGGGAGGGCAGTGTGTGCATGGGCCATAACCCATTCATCTAGGGGTTGACACGCCACATGCGGGCACACACAGGGTCATATGTCACAGGTACATGTATACAGCTGCTAGATGACTACTTCCTTGTACAGTCATGTTGCACAGCTGGCACATGCACCACAAAGTCTGTAATGCTGACAGATACTGGTTGCTAGTATCTGCAGTGAGTGACATCTGCACCTCATGTGTTTGGTGCCCTTTGGCTGTGTGCTGGGTGGGACAGGCCTGGATGGCTGCTTGTCACAGTCCCCTCTTCCACACAACTATGTACATCTACATTTGGCTTATTCTATTGTGTTGTCCTGACATATGTCTGTATTCCTATCCACTGTATGTGCAAGACATGAGTGGTGCATACTGATGAGTGTCTGCATTAACAACTGCAACTGCCAGATATGTCTGGTCCACTGGTGTTTGCAGTCATGGCCTTCATGTGTTTTTGTGTGTGAGCATGCCCAGTATGACCTTTCAGTATGTTGTTGACTGACATTGCCTTCATTTCTGTAAGTGTGTGAGCATGCCCAATATGGCCACCTCCATTGAATGTGTGGATCGTGTCCAGGTAGTTTGTGCTGCAGTGCTGACCTTTGTGTTGCACACCGACAGGTAGCATGCTGTCTCTGCAGGGTATCCATCAATCATTTGGCTTCGACTGTTACTACATTTCTGCATAGCAGGGGGGGCACACCTGACTGTTTCTACATTTCTACACAGGAGTGGGGGAGGCACACCTGACTGATATTACATTACTATGTAGGATGGGGGGGGCACACCTGACTATTTCTACATTTCTACACAGGGTTGGGGGGCACACCTGACTGTTATTACATTACTATGTATGATGGGGGGGCACACCTGACTATTTCTACATTTCTACACAGGGTTGGGGGAGCACACCTGACTGTTATTACATTACTATGTAGGATGGGGGGCACACCTGACTATTCCTACATTTTTACACAGGGTTGGGGGGGGTACACCTGACTGTTATTACATTACTATGTAGGATGTGGGGGGCACACGTGACACTTGTACACATTTGCTATGACTGTACTGGTATGTCAGGTACTCCATTTCATTCTGTATTGCTAACTATCATGCTGACTAGAGGCATACTAGTGTTCTAGAGCTCATGGCTTTGGTTGCCCTACATATTATTGTCTGACTTCCTACCCTTCAGAACTAACATCCCACTGCCTGCCCTGCTGTGGTCTGTTTGTGTAGGCCTGGGGGGGGGGGTTAAACATAGCCATCATTCTGGGGCCATGGCACAGGCTCTGTTTGGGTTTGTCTACACCTGTCCTGCTGGCTGAGATTGTTGTTGGGTATGTCAACAATCCTGACTGGCATGTGTGGGTCATATGGACACACATGTCACTCAGCACATTTCCTGCAGTGGGTTTTGTCACCCCGTATAGTAATGGCTACTATGGTGACTCCAATATGTGTTATAGATTTCATGGTGCCACTATGGGTGTCTACTGTCTGCTGCCATAACATTCAGCCACCCAATTCCCTTGCATGCTCACATCCATACCATAGCTACAGGTAACAACACATTCTACTCCATTTGGCAACTGGTAGGTTGATTGCCTTACCTTGAGGATGTGCCAGACTTTCGGATGGTGCTGGGGGGCTGCCTATGTTGGATGCACATAGTACACTCCCTATACATGGTTGAGCACAGGTAATTTCATGTTTAGCATCCCTTTTACTGTATGTGCCAATCAGAGAGAGGTGTCATTCCCTGGGTCCCTACTGTGTCAGTGCATGTGCTATGCATTGCCTCTTTGCCAAGGCCAGGGCATACTGGGCATGCCTCCTTCTGCCTACTGGGGCAGGCTCAGGTTGTTCCTCCTCCAGGTCACTGTGCCTGTGCAGGCCTTGGCATTGGTTGGGGGCTGTGTGGCCCTGCCCCATGCTGTTCCTGCTGCAGCTGTTTCCGCAGGATCATATTGCGTAGCATAGCACATACCATAACAATTTGGGTACATGTAGCTGGTGAATACTGCAAGACTCCACCAGATGTGTCCAGATACCGGAACCGTGACCTGAGCATTCCAAACACATGCTCTACTATATGTCTGGCCTGTCTGTGTGGCTCATTACAGCGTTGTTGTTCAGGTGTGTGTGCATTTCTGATGGATGTCATCAGCCACGGCTCCAGTGTGTACTCATCATCCCCCACTAGGTGACCATGGGGGATGTCCCCACTGGCAAATCTCTGGTACAGCTGTGTCAGATGCCATATGTGGGAATCATCATAGCTTCCAGGGCAGCCAGCACACACATTAAATATAATGCCCTGGGCATCACATACGACCTGGCAGTTGATGGAGGGGATGCCCCTGCGGTTGATGTAGGCCCTACCCTGCTAACCAGGTGGTGCTTTGATGCGTATGTGCATGCAGTCTCTAGCACCCACTACCCCAGGCTATTCTGCTATTTGGTGGAAGAGACGCATATTGCTGGTCAACACCTCACAGGTGTTGAGGAAATTTACGTGCTCTCTGGCATTTGCTGACATGGCATCCAGGAACTGGTGGAATACTCTGGATGCTGATGCCTGTGAGATCCCCATGATATCCCCAATTGTGCTTTGGGAGGTACCTGTGGCTAGTATACCTAGGCCTACATATACCTTGTTATCCACTGTAATGGTTTCCCCTCGGTCAGTTTGGTGTGTCAGGTGTGGCCAGCACAGCTCAACAATTTGCTGTGAGGTCTCTGTCCACCCTATAGCACTCAATTATCTCCAGCTCATGTAGCCCCTGGTTTGTTACCCTGGGTCTGTACACTCTTCTCCATCTCCTCACTGTGGGTTGTTCGGCAGCATTCACATCCTCACCACCCTCAGCCTCTTGCACATGTTGTTCTATGTTGCCTGCTGCAGCCCTTCTCATTTTGTAGGTTTGTTTGCTAAAATTTCCCCGCTTTTATACACTGGCAGTGTAGAGTGTGGGAAACACCAGAGGGGAAGGTGTTTGCTTAGTTTATAGTACTGTTCCGGACTGGGCTAGTCTGCTGCCTGTGTAATTGGCTGGTTCTGATATATTTCAACTGCCAGCTAAGCTAGTACTCCTTGATTACCTTCCTATTGCTGTTTTTCCTTCCCATTGCCCTTCTGTTTAAGCCCGTGTGCGCGCCGGGCAAACAGAGTGCTCAAATGTGCACACTGATGCTATTTCCTGGTTTAACCTCATTTTTCTTCCTGTAAAACCTGATGCATGGCGCGCACACATGCTTACGCTTTGTAAAGACTGCAAGGCAGGTTTAGACACACACTCTATCTTAGCTGTGGTAAGCTAGGAGTAAACCCGAGCCACTGGGCTCCAATCCGCTTATAGTATGCCTGACACCCCCCCCCCATGATGTCACCTACCTCCTAGGCTTGCACACATCTATTCATACTCTTACACTGTTGGGACCTGACTCACATGTTGGGGCACTAACCTTCGCCTCATTTGCATAGGATTGCCTGCTAATGCATAGTTACATGTATCACACTGAGCCTCCCCCTTAGCAACCACTGCTCACTGGCCAGGTTGTCTTCTGCCTGCCATTGATTTGCATGGCAGAATACTGATTTTAGTTAGAATGCTTATTTTAGATGTTTTTTTTTATTTTCCCCCGATTCCGTTTGTATGCTGCTGCCCTATGCTTAAACAGCCGGGATCGGATAAAAAAATAAAAGTTGATTTTTTTTTTTGTATTGTTTGCAATGCCAATGGCCTTATACTTGTCCATTGGCATGCTTCCTCAATGATATGCAGCCTTTATTTGTAGCTGTCATAGCTCCGTTTTGGATTTTGCAGAAATGTACTCTGTTACTAACCGAGTACATTTCTGCAGATAGCACTAGTCTTGCACAGACTGTTAAAAGCTTCCTGGATTACAAAATCACCTCATTTGCATGGATTTCACCTGCAAATTGGGTGATTTGCATACCAGGGCTTAGTCCGTGCAAGATTAGTGCAGGAGTGCTCGGGCACGCCCCTGCAGGCTGTTCCTGGATTGCATGGCAGACATATTGCCTGCGTGGGCTCCTGCACCTATCTTGCACTGCGTGCAAGCTTTTGAGAATCTGGGGGCCTGTTTAATATGAAGACAGAGAGTGGCACTGTGATTTCCTTTGCTTCTCCTGCTGATATGATACCATATGTCGCGACTAGTTCTTAATGAATATAATTACAAACAATAACTGTGGAATAGTCAGCATCAGGCAGTGTCGAAACAAACAGTAGTAAGTACAAACAAAAAATGACATATTGTGATGTGAGGTAACTTCAATCTAATCCCCAAGACTTATGACAGAACATTGCTATTTCAAAAGTACAGCAGAGAAACACTTACTGCAGATGCAGGTAGAAGTAAAATAGTCTAAGAAATGTAAAACACTAGGTGTGTAGGTTGGTTGGAGGGATGCAGGGGTGGATAGAAGAACAATTCCACTTGGCTAAGACAGGTAAGCAGTAACAGAAACAGTTTTACTCAAAGGTGCTGCATGTAAGTACATCATTGTTTCAGAGTCACAAACAAAATGGGGAGGGGAGAGAAAATTAGTAACAAAGGTAGAAAATGGTCAGGCTGATTTGGGGCAGTTTTAGGGGGAAGGGTGTTGCAAAACACTGAAGAAATTCTACGAGTTTTGAATGTTCTCTCTACATCCATGTGTGCTTCCTTAAAGTATTATGATTTCTTCCCACCTGTGAAAGATGCAGCTTAGTTGCTACCATAATGTTTCTCTGCTTGTAATCTTTACTGTTGCCCTTGTAGCCTGAACTATGTCTGAAAGTGATCTGCAAGCATTATCCAATTATCTGGTATAACAAATAATTAAGTAAATAAAATAAACTTTCAGAAATATTTATAAGTATGTTATAACTGTGGGTGATGTAAGCAATGCCATTTCTAACGAAAAACCTAAGAATATTAATTAATTACTTAGTATTGTTATTTTTATTGTTATTATTATTACTATTATTATAAATAATTTTCTGGAAGTTCAACAGTTTTATGACTGTAACAAGGCATTAGAATTAACTGGGCTGAGGACTTCAGTTCAGGGGAGGTGCAGGAAGTGTTTGTAAACCCATGAAAGAAAGGGGGTAATATAATAATTGACTTTAGAAAAGTTCCATATTTTTTGGCCCTCTGTCTCCCCACAACCATCATGCCCATCTCCACTCACTCACTTGTATGGACTTCCTGAAATCCCATCACATTGGCCATGGAGTAAAGAGCTGGGGACTGTAATGATCAAATTTTACCAGGTTTCATGTTTTAATTTAGCTTACTTCAGAGTAGCATGTGTGCTTAGTATGATGCTTTCAAAAATATAAGAAAATAAATAAAGATGTTATTTTGTTTTTAGTATACAATAATAGCATGCATTCTTGACACCTTATTTGAAATAATCTTAAATTCTGGAGGCCAGACAGTGAAAGGAGGCTCAGAGGTTTATAGGTTGTTACTATACTATTGTCAGAAGAGCCACTTGTAAGCCTAGCCAAACTTACCCCAAATTTTGAAAATAGTGTTGACATGTCAATAATCAAATACATTTTGCAAGTCATGATATAGACTTATACACATCAAGCATTCATAGGCTGACCCTGTCCATTAGGGACATGGGTACCAAACCTGAGGCAAATTTGTGCTCTGTTATCCATTGATACAAGTTATGTTTTAATAGGGTTAAGGATGAGCTTTGCTTCACATGGATGGGATGCCATTTCCAAAGAAGGTGTAATCTTCGAGACACATACCTGCCACTCTAAACGGTCCTATTTATGTCAGAGATGAGGTAGAATGGGTATTTCTGATGCTATTTGTTTTGCAGATGAGCAACAAATCTGTTAGTGTGGGATCAAATGACGCCTTGTAGATTAAGCCTAGATTGATACACAGCTGCCTATAGGAGACTGAGTTGCGATGGTGTTATGGTGGGAGGTGGTGTGATTACCTGGGAGGCCCAAATAAAATGATCGAAACTGGGCTCCAACATTGCTAAGTTAGGCCCTGCTTCTACAGTTTAGCATACAGGCAACCTGTAAATGGCTCATCTCCCATTCCCTGCCTTGTAAATGTCCCATCTCCCAACCCCCTGCTTACACTTATCAAGTATCAGAACTTTTCAGAGATTTGGGATGCATGGCTAGGCTTAAAAGGCCCTTGCGGTCATAACCCTAGTAAACACCCATGAACCTAACTACTGGGCTTTAATACTTGTTCTGTTGTTATGGCACACTTACAGCTGGAGCAATATTTTTTAAAAGGTTATATGAATATTGAACTGAATTTAAGTATGTAATTATTGTGCAAAAGGATGGTGTGGCTTAAAGGAAGCACACCCATCTGTACTTCCTCAGTTCACCTGTGCAATTCACTTACCCTGGAGTTGTATTATCTGTGTCTTAAACAATCTGTCTGATTTACTCTGTAGAAGTCCTCCACATGTGCCGAGCTGTTTATGACAGTACCAGCTCACACTGACAGTATCCAGAAGAGCTGCTGTACTGTGTGGGCCTTTGTTCATTATTGATATGTGACATACTTTTGATACACAGTCTGGTTCGATATAGAGCAGTGTCAGATACACACAAAACATTGTGTATGTGTTTAATGTAGTTGTTTAAAGGGGGGCCATTGCCAATAATGATGTTAATAACAGGGTTTCCATACCTACAGATCAATGTCT
Source organism: Protopterus annectens (assembly GCF_019279795.1). Taxonomy (NCBI): domain Eukaryota; kingdom Metazoa; phylum Chordata; order Ceratodontiformes; family Protopteridae; genus Protopterus; species Protopterus annectens. Next base: position 651,982,954 of record NC_056745.1, on the reverse strand, counting down.
AAGAAAACATTAAAAAAGAAGCATAGCAAGAGGTCTGCTGAGAAAACCACATAAAAATTTTTGAGAATGAAATTGTAGATGGTGAGAATAAAGTGCTCAAGTATCTATGGCCAAAGGCTATTAAGCTTGGATGCAGCCGACCAGGCCTACCATATCCATGCCTGTAAAGAAACAATAGTAGAAATAAATGCAGTTGGTGGCCAGGAGGACCAGTCATTTAGAATGGTCCAATGCAGGGATAGTGATGTTATTCATATCATATAGCAAGGGGCTGTCCTCCTGGCATGGGAAGGTAGGTTGACTGGTGGAAGGCAGTCAGTCAAATTACCACTTATGGACACAAAGAAGTTTCTGATGTTATTCAAGGTAACTCATACTTCTGAAAGGTCCCACAGTGTGGTGCAGGAAATTTGAGTAAAGGTTCATTGGGGCAGCAAAAATATCTCCTGAAGCTGCCCGAGGAATGCCCTGCTTTTTCTCTAAAGTAGCACATGTAGGTACTCCACAGCCATTTTTATTTGGCCTAGTTGGTAATGCTGTTTGTTTGGGTTATAAAGGTACATCAAGGATGGCTCCACTACAAACCTCTGCTCAAGCTATTGTATTTACCAGTGCAGTAAGGGTGGGTTATCGTTGTAAAATATCATTTACTAGTAAATGTCTAATAATGGACTTTACTTACTTAGGCACAACCACTGTGGAACTGCCACTACTTGAGGTTGGAAGATCTGATTTATCTGTGGATGATAGCAGGCATGAGCTGGCACAGTCAGGGGGCACAGTGTGGGTGACTTTAAATATCCAGCTATTAACTGGGAATCCTATATGACACCAAATGTACATGCACAGAGATACTTAGATTTTGTAAACACAAACTCCCTGGACCAGATAGTCAATACACCAACCAGGGGTACAGCCATACTGGATCTGGTCCTCACTAATATGGGAGACTGCTGCACACCGCCTACTGTAATGCCTTCCCTGGTAAGGTCAGACCACAAAAAGGGGTCCTTTGAAGTAAAAATAAACTCTGGACCCCCAGCTAAACCTGGAATATTCAGGAACTATCCTAAGGCTAACCTCCTGCTATTAAGTGAAAATCTGATAAAATTTCAAGCCGCTATAAACCACGAGAACACTTCTGCCTATGCAGAACTGTTCACAGAAACCTTGTACAAGCATGTTAATAGCTGCATAGAGGCAGCTGTACCCACCAGGAAGAAGTACAGAACTAACTCAAAAAACAAGCTACCCTGGTGGTATTACAAAATCAATCAGCTGTATAACAGGAGGAAGAAAACCATGGCAAAAATTAGGAGGTGCAGCACCCAGCAGGATGAAAACACTCTTATTAAACTAAACAAACAACTCAGAGGACAAATAAAGTCTACCAAAGCCAAATTTGAGGTAAGTTTGGCCTCTCAGGCCAAGGACAACCACAAAGCATTCTTTAGCTATGTCCGCAACCTCAAAGGCAATACACAATTGTATGCAGAGCTTATTGTAAGTGGAGCCACCTATACTAAGCCAGAAGATATAGCAAACCTCCTGGCTGATAAATTCAGCTCCAACTTTACCCCTCTCTCCCCCACAACCTTCCCTCAGGAAATATCATCAAATATAACTCCCCTCGCTATCACTAGTGAACAGGTCCTTAATGCTCTCTCTAAGACCAAGAACACTGCATCAAAGGGCCCAGACAATATCCCAGGATGCCTTCTAAATAGCATGAAACATGACCTATCAGGGCTTCTGAAATTACTATTTAACTGCAGCCTCCAAACAGGCTTCATGCCTCATGAATGGAGAAAGGCAACAATCATCCCTCTGCACAAAGATGGGCCATCTACAGACCCTGGAAACTACAGACCCATAAGTCTCACTAGTCTTATATGTAAATCCATGGAAAGAACTATCATGGAGATGATCAACAGAGATATAGCAGATCTCCAGACACTGGACCCAACCCAGTCTGGTTTTGTCAAGGGCAGATCATGCCTACTCAGTCTGGAGGACTTCTTCAAGAAGGTCACCAAAGCAATGGATGAGGGGAAAGTTGTTAACACTGCCTACCTTGACCTGGCCAAGGCATTTGACACAATACCCCACTCGGGTATTGTTGACAAACTAAAGAGGTTAGGCACAAACCAGTATGTCACCCAGTGGATAGCCAACTGCCTCACAGGGAGGACCCAGGAAGTTAGAATTGGGGAGTCCACCACTACAAAGAGGCCAGTCACAAGTGGAGTCCCTCAGGGATCAGTCCTTGGACAATTCCTTTTTGGCCATTACTTCTCAGAAGTCAAGGCCAACGTCAGTGGTCTCTTTCTAACTAAATTTGCAGTTGATTGCAACTTAGGAGATTGAATCTCACACTGACACAAATGTTCTCCAGGAGAGGCTGACACAGACAAACAACTGGTGTCAGAGCCATGGACTAAAACTAAATGCCAAGAAATGCATAACAGTATCCTTTGGGAAGTCATCCATCCCTAGTAACTATCATATTGACAACACACCCCTTAGAGTTGACCCAGTAGTCAGGGATTTAGGTACACACATAGTAATCTAGCCTTTGATCATCATGTGTCTACAGTGATGAGGAAATCATTATATGTTGTGCAACATATAAATAAAGGTATGGCATCTAAGTCCAAGGTAGTCATTGTTCCACTGTATTTGGTATTCATCAGACCAATCATTGAGTACAATGCCCCCTTTGTTATTTACCTAACTAGGCATAGCCAACAACTGGAACGTCTGCAGAGATCCCTCACTAAAAGAATACCGAGTGTAAGTAATATGTCCTAAGCAGACTGCCTCAAGGCCCTTTCCCCTGTATGCTGTTTCCTACAGGCTTTTGAGGGGAGATCTATGCCTGGCATACAGGGCATTGCCAGACCCCACTCTGATGGACCCCCTGCATATTCACAAAGCAAACAGCACCAGAATTACCCGTTCTGAAGACTTAAACCTTGCCTGTGATATAAACAGGACTTGCTGGAGAGATAGTTATGTATCCCAGAGACTACCCCATATATGGAACAGGCTCCCCATCCATGTGAAGCACAGTTCCTTCCTAACCCAATTGAAGTGCAACTTGGACAATTGGATGGGAAACTGGAAATCCATCCCTGGTTTGGCAACTATGTCTCTAATGGACAGAGATAACCTATAAATGGTCTCCCAGGCCCATGCTTAGACTTATCAAGGGTATCAGAACTTGTCAGAGATTTGGGATGCATGGCTAGGCTTAAATATGCCCTTGTGGTCATTAGCCTAGTAAACACCTACGAACCTATGAATCTATACTTTTTATACTGTTGCTTACTACAGAAAGGCTGAAATGAGCATTTGCATTATTCTAAGTTTTCTACCAGGTAAATGCTCAGAAACATAATGGTACAATTTTATTTACCTACGTAAAATGCATCACATAAAATACAATTGGCTATATAAACCACTCTCTGAATTACAGTTTTATCTGTTCATCAGATAATAACACCTGCCTTTGGATGCCACCTGAATAAAGTTTTGAAAATTAATTAATCTACAACACTTACAGAAAGCACAGGAAATAGAGCAGATAGCTGCAATAGTGTTTACCTTTAAATCTCTGCTGCTCATATGTTTGAAAAAGAAACTTTAAATTATAATTTATTTTATCAATAAAAAATAAGGTTGTGCCAAGCACTTTATGTAAATCTAAAAATTTCACTTTAAGTCTTCAGTTATATTCTGTAATTCTTTTTCATTTCATATGAATTTACTCAAAAACATCTTTTCTGACATTTTCTGGAGATTGTTTTAGGTATAAAACCACATTATTGTACATAGAAATTGATGTTGATAAGAGCACTATAAAACTTATTTAGAAATACATACAAAATCTGCCATTTCCAATACTTAATTATAGACTGAGTATGTACACCCTTACTACATCAATAAAGTTAGTAAAGTATCAGACAATAATGTTGTCTAGACTGACACCTTCTGATGTTTTATTTGACCAAGGGTTATTGGATTTAACAAAAATCTTTTTGAAGAGGGGTTATGATGAAAAATTCTATGAAAATATCTTAAAAGAATTCCAGGTAAATACAAAAATCACTTGACAAACCAAACCTAGGTAAAGGTGAGGTGATATTAGGAACTGAAGTGATAGAAAGACATTAGTGGAAAAAATTAGTCTAGTATACTCAGCAGTATATACAGTAGATATGCTGTCTAGACTTCTCAGAATTTAGCTTTTTTTCCCATTTCTACCACTGTGCATCAGTATTTCAGGAGGGCATTCACCAAGATAAAAATATTAACCAAGTAACCAAGCACAACAGCGAAAAGTGACACTGTCAGAAGAAAAAATACTGCTACAAAGCCACAAAATGGTATTTTAATAAACAAATGTAAGCGCTTTCATTTCCAGTGCTACAGAAACATCATCAGACAAATAGATACACTACCTCACATCCTTTAAATACCATAAAAACATCACTTCCTTAAGGGATTAACCTCACTTCTTTGAGGAGGTGGGGCCCAAGTGCAAGGCATATTATACAACATCTTATGCAACATCTCACTTTCTAAGAAAGGTGGCACCAAAATGCAAGATGCAAAGTTACAAAACATTTTGTTACCTTCATAAAGTCCTAGTGCATTCTGAATACTAAAAGCTAAAAAAATATATACAAAGATAGAAATTAATGTCAATAATAAAATTGCATTAGTTGCTTTGTATACTAAAAATATGCATGTCATTTTGTAATAAAAATCAAACAATACCTGCTTTCAACTTTAAAATAGGTTTGATCGATGTGTACTCATTAAGCTCGGGGGGGGGGGGGTAGTGGCATTTAAGAGAACTTGCCAATACAGTTCCCTTTAGACCCACTAAGGTCTCCCAGTCACCCCTTCTGTCTACTACACCCACCTTTTCCAAAATAACAAATACAAATTTCTTAAAACCAGGACATGTAGTGGAATGTTTATAAACTGCATTACTTGTGTTTTTGCTCTTAATAGCATAAAGATGCTGATAAATTCTCATACATAAGGGGCCGTTAGTTTTGCCAATATAAAAAGTGGAACAAGTGGCACAAAAACTGATATAAACAACCCCCTTGGTGTTACAGCCATATTTACTTTTAACAGCACACTAGCATTGCGATGGGGGCCGCTTGTGCCCTCGTCTTTGCCAATATACAAAAAGTCACTGGACACCAAACCAAGGATCCACAACGATAAACCAAAACACACAAAAATCCACCACAGCAATACAAGGAAGAAGCTACACCAAAGACGAAGCGAAATCCTTTATTTCCAGCAAGGTTACAGACTAAGCGCTTTCACCAGTAAACTGGTATCCTCAGAGTCTGTTGAAACACTCTTGCATCCATGTTTAAATACAAAACAAACATACCCAATCATCCAATTAATTACTCAATTAAACAATCAAAACCTAATCTATCTAATATTAAAGTTAAATAACCTCTCCTACAAAATGTATATATATATAAAATATAAAAAATATATGTGACAGCAGCCTGAAATTGTAATAAATTACACACACAACCTACAAATGTAAATTTGAACAAGTGAATAATTAATAGTAACCTTTCATATTACTTCTGAATATGTGAATTTCTATACCATTTAATACATTTATATTAAAACAATTGATCCATAATACATATCCTAAACATTGATTATGTAAATATATAACTCTAGTGGATTGTTTGTACAAATACATCACAAATGTTCTATTTTATATATAACTTGATGTTTGCTTTTTTGAAGTAAACAAATAAAAACATTTGTAAATATTTTGTTTCACTTGAAACAGAAAGACCTATCTTGTTAGCAATAACTAGTTGTTTGTGCCTACTGATTGCCTTTATATTACACTAGCTTTCCATTTAAGATGGGGTTTTAAAGAAATATGGTCATTCAGACCAGGGAATCTGGTGGCATTTAATCTTAGTTGCCACTCAGATTCCAAAACCGCCACTCTATTGTTCATATCACCAGGTGATAGGGGCATAACCCTATCGATGATAAAAAACAAAAATTTCTTAAAGTTGACACATGACCTGCTATGCAGATATAGGGCATTATGCTCATCTTTGTTCTTGATACTTCTGACGTGCTCACAAATTCTTTCACATAGTTTACGTGTGGTCATGCCGATATAGTAAGCATCGCATGACACACACGATGCTAAGTAAACACACCACCTAGTGTTACAGTTACATAAGCCAGGACATGCCAAGGTTCTTGGGAAACCCACCACACACACATAACCACCTTCCGCAATAAATCTACACGCAATACAGTTCCCACATTTACTCATCCTAAATTTAGTGTAGCCCTTGTTCTCCCTTTCCAAAATATTTTTAATGTTCCTCCCCCTACTGAAGACAATTTTCGGGTTGCCACCCAGGACTTGCCTAGTTTGTTCATTGATACAATGGTTCCAATTAGTCCTTACACTTTCACAAAATTCTTTGGCCATGTCATTAAATTTTAACACAAATGTTAGACTATCTCTTTCCCTTCAGTAGACCCTCTTTTCACCTTGTCTTGTTGCCAATGTAACCCCACCATTTAGTATGGGTGTGTATATTGTCCTTCTTTTCCTGTATATTTCCTTCTTCGTTTTCAACAATAATTTCAAGGGGTATCCCCTTTCAAGAAATAATCCGATTAAGACGTACATCTCCTTCTTAAACATGTTGTCATTACTCACCAATCTAGAAAGTCTCACCATTTGCCCTTTAATTACACCCTTTCTTTGGTGATACGGGTGGCAACTAGAAAAATGTAGCATAGAGTTAGAGAAACTGGGTTTTCTGTAAATGTTACTCACTAGTTTTCCTTCCTGCTTAAAAATACTAATATCAAGGAAGTTGATTGATGTCACATTCCAAGTGTGTGTAAATCTAAAAAACTCGGTGACCTGGTTTATGTGTGCCATAAACTTGGTTATTTCATCCTCAGTGCCTTTCCAAAAAATTAGGATGTCATCCAAGAACCTGCTATATAGCACAATGTGTTCATTAAATGCAGATGATAAAATATACCTCCTTTCCCATGCCAGTAACACTAGGTTGGCAAACACGGGGGCACAACGTGCCCCCATTGCCACACCATTGATCTGCTGATAGGTCTCCCCTTCAAACAATAAATAGTTACTGGTCAGAATGAATCTCATAGAGTCCAAAACCATGTTGAGCCTCCCTAGGTCAAAACTTTTACTGTTCCTCAAACTTTCTTCGAATAATTCAATCCCTTCCTCATGAGGGATAGTAGAAAAGAGGTTGACTACGTCAATGGTTAAAAAACCATACGTCTCAACATCAATTTCATTTACTGTTTTGATCCTCTCAAGGCAGTGCCACGAATCTTTAATAATATGTGGTGTTTCCAACACCACATCCTTACATACCTGATCTATAAAAACTGCCATGGATTCTGTCTTGGAGCCCTTAGCTGATACAATGGGTCTGAATTCAAGTTGTTCAAGTCCCTTGTGTGTCTTAGGGATTCCAAATAAAACAGGCGTCCTAGGAAATTTAGCATTCAAAAAATCAAAATCATCCTCATTTATAACACCTTGATATAATGCGTCCAGCAAAAATAAATCTATTTTACTGTATGTCCTGTTTACCTCATTTCTTGATACCCTACTGTATGTCTCTCCATCATTTAACATCCTCATCATGATTACATTATAGTCCATCTTACACATGATGACCATCCCTCCCCCCTTGTCAGGGCGCATACACCTATATTCATTGGTATCCGTGATGTCATGGATGACCTTCCTCTCCTCAGCAGTCAAATTATCTTTTAAATGGTTTTGCTGTGCACATAATCTACGGAAATCACGCTCCACCATTTGCTCAAAAATGTTTATGTCACTGTTTAAAGGGGGCATGAAAGTACTTTTTCTCTTCATGCAAGTAACACCTTCTGCATTATTTGCCCTAACTGAGGTCACCCCCATACTTGAAAAGTATAAATGTAAATTTAATTTCCTAGTGTAATATTTCAGGTTAATAAGCAATTGCGTTATGTCTATTTTGTAAGTAGGGACAAAACTAATCCCTTTACTAAAAATTTCAAAATGTACTTTGTCAATCACCATTTCTGTATAGTTATATATTACAAAACCTCCACTTTTTAGTACCTCACACTTCATTTGTAACTCCTTGACTTCATTTCTAATATCCATTTGTTTGTCTATAAGTCCTACACTATTTTCAGTATCATTCCAAACTATGTTAATAGTGTTTGGACTTGGATTTTGAGAATCTGGTGTTAAAATATTCACTTGATGTTCATTATGTTCCATCTGGTCTACATTAAAAACAGTAACAGACTGCTGACAACTATCATCATTTTCAATTTGAACAGTTAACTCTTGTTCAACATCCACACCACATTCGTTCCTCTCACTATCCAACATGTCACTACCATACAAAGAAGAATCCAAGGAAAAATACAAGTTAAAATCAACTACAAAGTCATTGAGTTGAGGGTTGTCCGTTAATAATGTCGATTTCCCCTCCTCGATGGTAAATAGTTGACATTGCCCCTCTGTTGATGTCCCTTGCTGAGAAGTCTCTTCGACCTGCGGGGGAGATTTTCGTTTTCTAAAAAAACGCCATCATCATCCTCAATGGCAGAAACCGCCGTTGATTCTACCCTCCCCTCAGTATTAACCCTGGAATTACGAGTTCCAACACTAACAGTTTTTGTACCAGGTGGATATGCAGTCCCAGTTTGATATTCGTGTGTGTCTCTAACAAGCTTTTTATGCTTAGTAGCTTTACTGTTCAAAACAAAAGTTTCAACTTTTTTAATTACTTGCTCGAAATTACTCTTGTAATCAAAAAACAGCAAATCAGCCGTTATACTGGTATGTAAAAGGCTAATTTCGTCACGCAATGCAGACAATTTACTGTTGTTGTTCCGTATAATAATATCAAGCATAAGCATACCTGTGTTATCATAAAGAGCTACAAGTTCTTTAAAACATTCCGATCCAACGTCGATTCCCATAGGCAGTTTCCATATACGAAGACCCCTAGGTACTTGTTGCAATTCTTTAGATTTATTCAGAAATAAATTGTCTAGTTGCATTGCTCTATATTTACGGCAAAGTTTTTCATACTTGTATATCTGCTCTCGGAGTGAGAGCGGATACTGCTGCTGCACTCGACCATTGATTCCTCTTACTTCCGGAGCTTCCCAATTGCTTGCAAAGCTCGGTGCCTCGAACCAGGAACCTAAACCTTGAGTCCGATTGACCCCGTTCGGGTAGGTGGAACACTCCGGTCCTTCCAAATTCGCCCTTCCTGGTCTATCGTTCGTATCAGCACCAACGAAGCTCGAATGAATTTCCCTTTGCCCCGGAGTAATACTTTCATTGGAGTGCAACGTAAATAACCGCACTTCAGAGTCCGTTGGACTAACACCGTTCGTGTTGGCCTGTGATTTTACTTCCATATAGACTTTAGCCAATTTCCCCAGTACATTAGTCAATTCTTTCAGGATGTCCTCCATATCTGCTGCAACGCCCTCCAACACAATGCTGAGTGGAATACAAGATATACAAAAAGTCACTGGACACCAAACCAAGGATCCACAATGATAAACCAAAACACACGAAAATCCACCACAGCAATACAAGGAAGAAGCTACACCAAAGACGAAGCGAAATCCTTTATTTCCAGCAAGGTTACAGACTAAGCGCTTTCACCAGTAAACTGGTATCCTCAGAGTCTGTTGAAACACTCTTGCATCCATGTTTAAATACAAAACAAACATACCCAATCATCCAATTAATTACTCAATTAAACAATCAAAACCTAATCTATCTAATATTAAAGTTAAATAACCTCTCCTACAAAATGTATATATATATAAAATATAAAAAATATATGTGACAGCAGCCTGAAATTGTAATAAATTACACACACAACCTACAAATGTAAATTTAAACAAGTGAATAATTAATAGTAACCTTTCATATTACTTCTGAATATGTGAATTTCTATACCATTTAATACATTTATATTAAAACAATTGATCCATAATACATATCCTAAACATTGATTATGTAAATATATAACTCTAGTGGATTGTTTGTACAAATACATCACAAATGTTCTATTTTATATATAACTTGATGTTTGCTTTTTTGAAGTAAACAAATAAAAACATTTGTCTTTGCCAATATGGTCCTATGGTTTTGGGAAACTAATTTTAATTAAATTCAGTATTTGCACCTATGTTGGGTTTGTAGCTGAGATTTTTGGACAATATTTTTTATTTTGTGGAAAGGAAGTTTGGAGGACTTAGAACATTTTATGGACTACCTTAACCACTCTACTGATTTCTTGGACTTTACTCATCACCATCATAATAACTCAATAGACTTTTTGGATGTGACTGTTTATAAGAACTTGGAGAATTTCAGATATGAGCATAATATATATATATATATATATATATATATATATATATATATATATATATATATATATATATATAAAAAACAACATCTTCTAATGCCTACTTCCATTTCTCTAGCCAGCATCTAATCTGGCAAAAGAAAATTTTAGTAAAAGGTCAGTTAATCAGGCTATGTAGGTTGGTTTCAGATGGTGAAGTGCTCAAAGTAGACGTTGCGAAATTGGTTGGTATGTTCCTCAAAAGGGGTTACCCAAAAGATTTTGTTATAGCACTGTTGATCATATTATGGAAAACAGGGAAGAACCAACACAAATAACGTTCCGAAGAACTGCCGAACAAAAAACTAACACAGAACGTTAATAGTCCCTGTGTCTTGAGACGAACCTCTCAAAGAACCGGCAATTCAGCAGCTTAGTCCGACAATAAATGCCAATGGAAAGGATATTTCAAAAGATCAACGAGGTCTAAAAACAAACTGGAATTTTATTTAACAAATACAAAATTATATCCAAAGTAGTGTCCAAGGTTATGTGCTTTCACTTGCTTGATAGCAAGCTTCATCAGAACAATGTAAAGCAGACCTCTCAACATTTAAATAAACTTTTTGGCGCCAACATACAAAATACTTTGGGGAGGATTCACGAAGGCTTGCACGGAGTGTAAGAGACGTGTAACACTCCATGCAAGCCTCGCGATCCACAAACAGCCCGAAACTCCGTGTAAGAGACCAGCTAAAACGTCTCTTACACGGACTGGGTGTGGATATGCTAAATACCTCACTTGCAGCCAAAAGGTATGCAAATGAGGTATATTAGCGATACACGAAGCAGAAACCAGCCCATAAGAGACGTTTTAGCTGCAGAAATGTACTCAGTTGACAACTGAGTACGTTTCTGCAAAAATCACAGCGGAGCCATGTCAGCTACAAATAAAGGGTGCATATGTGTCAGGCAGCATGCCAATGGCCAAATATGTGGCCATTGGCAAGGTAACCCGATGCAAAAATTAAAAAAATATAATTTTTTTTTTCAGCGATCGCTGATGTTTAAACGCAGCGCAGCCCCGCGCAAACGGGCTGCGCTGTATAAAACATAAAAATGAAGGTTATAAACCCACAAATGTGGGTTTTATGCAATACATGGAATGACAATGCAGGGACCAGCAGACCAAAAACAACATGGCCACCATGTAGTGGTTGCTAAGGGGGGAAGCTGAGTCTAAGACATGTAACTAAGCATTAGTAGGCAATCTCATGTAAATGAGGGTTAGGATACTGAATTCCACAGTCACATAGCAAATGAGCACAGTCTGAGTAGTGTAAGAGATACATAAGGGGGAGGAATAGAGTAGGAGATAGGTGACATCACAGGGGGGAATGGTAGAAAGAAATGCAGTTCATTGGAGGTCAGTGTAACATGACAGATGACAGACACAGATCAAGGAAAGAGGAGTGCCACAAGATAACCATGGGAAAGTCAAGAAATGGAAGGTGTACACTGTTACTTACACCAAAGGTTCTTGCTGGTCATGCATGCGCACGTGTGCGCGCCATGAAGCGCGAGTACGCTAGTGTGCGCGCATGTAGGTCAGACTGAGCATGTGGGAGCCTGTTGGCAGACTTGTAAGACTGTTTGCGCTGGTGTGTGTGCGTTTTAACCTGAATAGGCAGATCCTGAACCATGTAAGCATGTGTGCGCGCGTGTAAGCCACTGTGAGCGCGTTTCTGCTGGTATGCACACTGCTCCCCCCCTGAGGAAACAGAAAGGAAAAAGGAAGCAACAGAATTAGTAGGAAGCTAGCAGGGAATACTGCTGGAGCTAGCAGGTGAAAACAATTAGAAGCAGGCAATTACACAGGCAGAATAGTAGCCCAGCCCAGCACTTAAAACTCTGCAAACAGCAGTGCAGGATGTTTCTCTCAAGAGACACTGCAAGACAGGAGTAAGCTATTAGAAGTGAAAACTGAAAAAGCTGAACTCAGAGCAGAAATGTTAGGGGCTGCCATAGCTGTCATAATGAGACATAGGCGACTTGCTGAGGGTGGTGACAATGCAGATAGTGCCAGACAACCCACAGTGAGGAGACGGAGATGAGTGTACAGGCCCAGGGTCACCTACCACGGGTTACATGAGCTGGAGATAGTAGAGCGCTATAGAGTGGACAGAGAGCTCCTGCAGCAAATAGTCGAGCTGTGCAGGCCACGCCTCACACACAGAACCAACAGAGGGGAACCCATCCCAGTGGAAACCAAGGTATGTGTTGGCCTAAGAATACTAGCAACAGGTACCTTCCAAAGACCAACTGGTGATATGATGGGGATATCACATTCATCAGCCTCCAGGGTACTGCACCAGTTCCTGGATGCCATGTCAGCACATGTCGGTGATCATGTATATTTCCCCAATGCCCGTGAGGTATTGGCCAGCAATATGCGTCTCTTCCAGCAAATAGCAGAATACCCTGAGGTAGTGGGTGCAATAGACTGCACGCACATACGCATCAAAGCACCAGCCGGTGAGCGGGGTAGGGCCTACATTAACCGCAAGGGCTTCCCCTCCACCAACTGCCAGGTCGTGTGTGATGCCCAGGGCATAATAATGAATGTGTGTGCTGGCTGCTTTGGGAGCTACCAGTACCATGATTCCCACATCTGGCATTTGACGCAGCTGTACCAGACATTTGCCAATGGGGACATCCCACACAGACACCTAGTGGGGGATGCAGGTTATGCACTGGAGCCGTGGCTGATGACACCCATCAGAAACGCACACACACCTGAACAGGAACGCCAAAATGAGGCACACGCACAAACACGTAATGTAATAGAGCGTGTGTTTGGGCTGCTTAAGTCATGGTTCCGGTGTCTGGACACATCTGGTGGAGCCTTGCAGTACTCACCAACTACATGTACCCAAATTGTCATGGTATGTGCTATGCTACATAATATGATCTTGTGAAAACAGCTGCAGCAGGACCAGCATAGGGCTGGGCCAAACAGCCCCCCACCATTGCCAAGGCCATCACAGGCAGAGTGTGACTCGGAGGAGGAACAACCTGAGCCTGCCCCAGTAGGCAGAAGGAGGCATGCCCAGTATGCCCTGGCCTTGGCAAAGAGGCAATGCATAGCACATACATTGGCTCAGTAGGAACCCTGGGAATGATACCCCCTCTGACTCACTCAAATAATAACAGGGATCCCTAAAATGACATGACCTGCTCACAAACATGTACAGGGAGTGTAATATGTGCATCCGACAGAGGCAGCCCTGCAGCACCACCTGAGGCATGAATGCCATGTGTTAAGTAATGTAACACCATGTACTATATGCACACCTGAGGACCCTGACTAACATCCACCCTCACCGAGCATGAAGCCACAAAATGACGATGGGATGGTCAATTGCAATAACTGGCTGAAGTAATGCAGTTAGTCAAAGGGGAGCCAATGTGTTTCAGCCTGGGAAGACATGCGGAGCATGACATGATGCACCACCTGCTAGGGGTGGTGTGCACCTATCAGTCCAGGCCCCATGGATACTGGCAAAGGCTGTCAGTACCCACAGCATGCCCTGAATAGGTAAGTCTCAAAACACAAACCCACCTTCATAGGTACCACAAGGGATAGGAACCTAGATGTAATGCTACCCAATGCCAGAAGTCTAAACAGCAAGATGAGTGCAGTGTAAACGCACACAGTATGGAGAATGTTGATATCAGTCCTGTAATAGAAAACTGGGTCAAGGCTCACATCAGCACCCTAACACTACCAGGTTACACCTCATACTGTGCTGTACAGCCACAAAACATGGAACAAGCTACAAAAGGAGGGTGACCAGCAATAAATGTCAAGGATAACCACACCCCCATGTTGGTACCACAACAAGAAGCAGCATGGATTAGCCATGGTCAAATACCAATGGCTAAAACTGCCTCCCAGTATATAGCCTGCTGCAGACAGCTGTCCTAATACCAGGAACTGCACATGGCCTATGTTGGAATACATGAATATATCAAGCCCCCCAAACCACACTATATTGCTTGACTGAAAATACCCAAACATACACTGGGAGCATTATACTAGCACCAACACAGTAGGAGAAAAGTTCCCAGAATCCATAAAACAAAATGCCCAGGAACAACGTACCACTCCCACAAGAGGGGTAAGCATACTGGATGTGATAATCAGCAACATGTGTACTGGATGGCAAGATGAGAAGTGTATCCCTCACTGGTAAGACCAGACCATAGAGTAATCACACCGGATATACACATCCTGACCACAGTCCCTGGCCAGAAAACCACAGTGAAAAACATGTGTAAAGCATAGATTGCACCCCTCCAAACCGATGTGGAATCCACGAAAGGCCCTGTGCAAGTGCAGAATATGCGACACACCGCAGAACATGTTATACAGGCATTCCATGAACACAGCCAGGAATGCTTGGATTATGCAATCACAAATAACAACAAGACACAATGCCATACACGCAGGCATCTGGCATGCTGGACTCCAGCCATTACCAAACCATGCAAGAGAATGAGGAAGCTACTACATGACAGAGCAAACATAAAAAGGGAAGTAATCACTGATCAGTAGTATGGCAATAAAATATGTCCACACATACAATCCACTAAGGCCAGCCACAACAAGTAGAATCTGTGAATCCAGAGGCAATGTGACACCTGCCCCAAGTACACAGACAACCCACAACTCCCCCCAATAAATACAAATATATGTGACAGATGCAACCATTTATCCAAACCGGAGGCTGAGCTCCCCCAACTCAGTACTGTCAAAACTAGTCAGGAGGAGAAGGTAACCACATACACCACAAACCCAGTCCCACATAGACCTATCACAACTGTAAACCAAACACATAAACACAGAAAAACATTCCCAGAGGCCCTAATTACAAACACACCTCACCAACAGAGGCCTCCAAATCAGATCCCAAGCAACCACAACCTCCAAACATAGCACATGCAACATATAGTACACAAAGCTGGTGTGCCAAACAGTTACAGGCCAGAAGGAGAAACAACATGCCTGATACAGTTGTAATAGGTGTCTGTATAGGCAGACACACTGCTGTCCCACTCACCAGACTGAACAAGGGAAAGGGTACAGTAAGCTGCCTGTAGGCTGCCACAATATGCCACATAACACAAGTACGCAGGTCACCCCAAAGCAAGCAGAAATATGATGCACTCATTGTCCATGTTGGTGTGAATGACCTGAGATGTACCTCCCTGGACTACATGAAAAGAGACATGGATGAGCTCTCTGAGTATGTACTCCAGGCTGGTATGACACTGGCCGTTTGCAGCATCCAACCCTCACCAAGAATGATGCCACAGTACAAACACAGAATGATCAGCTTTAACAGGTGGCACAGTTACAGCTGGTAGTCCAAGAGGGTCTAATGTCTGTCTGCTTGAGATGTTGTGCATGACAAGCCATGCTGCTGTTCCGGGGATGGCTTGCACCTGTTACCCCTGGGCGTCTGGATACTGGATAAGGCCTTTGCCACCTCCATAGAGCCGTACGTAGGCAAGGCCAAAAAGACTAACCCACCACCCTAGAAAACATAAGTGGTAAGAAACATAAGGGTAATGCTGACCAATGCCAGATGTGTAAACTGCAATATGCATGCCCCTGAGGCACTTCCCAGTATGGAGAACATCGATGTCTGTGCAGTGACAGAAGCCTGCTGCAAGCCTACTGATAGCACACCAGCACTACCAGGTTATACCACATATCATGCGTTATGGCCCCAACACCTGGACCAAAACATTAAAGGAGGGGGAGTATCCATATGCAGCACAGACACCCATACGGCCAGGTAACTGACAATGCACGAAGCAGCGGAGACCACCCATGTGCACCTAAGTGTAGTAAAACTGCTGTACAGTCTGTAGCATGCGACAGACCACACTCTCACACACAAGAACACCACCCAGACATCCTGAAGACACTGGACAGTATGAATGTCCCACCAAATACCAGACAAGGTACTCACAAATTACCACATAGGTGGTAAACCATTATGTATGCAAGGAGTAATCAGGGACCTAGGGACACAAGTCGACAGTAACCTGTCATGTGACACTCACAACGCCAATGTGGCTAGGAAGACTGTCTATATTGGACACCGTATCATGAAAGGATTCACATCTACATCAACAGAGGTCACTGTGCCCCTGTACTGTTCCCTTATCAGACCCATAATCTAGTACAATGACTCATATGGGATGTACCGTACCTGACACCTGCAGCAGTTAGGAAGACCTCAAAGGTACCCCACCAAGAGGATAAAGGGTGTCAAATATGTGTCATATGCTGCCTGGCTGTAGACACCCCAGCTGAATGCAGTCACAGACTGCCTACACAGAGGCATTGTATGTCTGTTGTACAAGGCCATGTCCAACACAGGAGTAATGGACATGCTCCACCACAGGAAATCAAAGCCATTGGAGCTGTGAGAGTGACAGATGTCAGCCTCAACACATAATGAAATAGGATGTGCTGGAGAGACAGATACATAACCCAGAGGCTCCCCACACCCAGAAACAGGATCCCAATCCATGTTAGGCAGAGCCCCTCACTGACACCCCTCAACAGGAATATTGCCAAGTGGATGGATGATTGTACATGTACACTGGGGGTCTTCACTGTGTCACGTTCAGACAGAGGCACAGTAAAGAAAATCATAAATGGCCATAATAGTCACATAGCAAGGGGTGGCAAAAGACACACACACTCTGGCTTGGCTTACTAATGCCCTAGGGTGGATAGCCTAGTATGAACCCATGAACCTATGAAGATACAAATTGTACAGGACACTAAGGATAATCACAAGGATTACTTAACTGATGGTAGGAACTATGTTGGGAATTCACAGATATGCTCCGAATCACACAGATATTACAAACAACATACCAAACACACACACATATTGCCAACATACAACCTGACAGGTTAAGTGCAAACCCCCCCCCCCCCAGAATGCAAAATATCTATCCCAGCAGACTGCTGGTCCCCTGACATTGCAGATGCTGAGGTAACAGCCATCATCTGCAAAGCAAAACACACAGCAGCAAAGGTATGTGATGGTGTGCTGGGCTGAGGCCAACATGGACTCCAAGAATAATGGAATGCCAAATCACACTACTGCCCAATGTCAGCCTTACCACAGGATATGTACCCAAAGAGCAGTGTACAATAACAGTGGTCCTTCACAACAAAGGTGTTGCCTGAATGGATACTGCAAACTACCACCCCAGGATCCTGACAAGCTTGGTCTGCACAGCTATGGAAAGGATCAGTATGTACCGCAGACATAAAGCTATCGTGGACCTGCTGACAACGGACCCTACACAGTGTGGCTGTCGTAACTGCAGATCCTGCCCCTAAACATGTTTGACCCATTTGAAACAGTCATTAAGGTCATTGATGAGGGCAATGTGGTCCACACAGCGTAGCTGGACTGTGCATATGCTTCCAGACAATACCCTACGAGTTCAGTATGGATATGTTCACCAGCTTAAATATAAACCCCTATGTCAGTAGAGGGGTTGCAAACCAGACCAAGGACAGAACTGACATGGTCAGACATGCTGCATCCATGTCAGACTACAAAGCAGATATGAGTGGCATCCCACAAGGCTTGGTCCTGGGACCCCCCCCCCCCTGTTCCATATATATATCCCATAGGTACAGGCCAACATGGAAGGACTGTGACTGAACATGTATGCAGAGGAGTACAAACAGCCCACCATATCCGACCCCCAGCTGACACAAGCAACCCACAAAAGGGCCACCTAGAAACAGACAACTGGAGCCATAGCCATGTCAGCAAGCTAATTGCAGAACTGTGTATAGACAACCACCGTGGATATACAGTAAGTGCCCACAAATTACCACACAGGTGTTAACCCATTACGCACCTAACATGTAATGAGAGACCTGGGGACACAAGGTGATAGATATCCTGCATTGGACAAACATGTGGCTGTAGTGTTCGCAGAAACATACCATATACCCACCCAATCATGAAGGTTGTCAGATGTAGATAAGGGAGGTCACTGTGGCTCTGCAGTCATCCTTCATCAGCGTCACAATTGACTACAATAGCCCCTGTGGGATATACCTCAGCAGACACCTCCATCAACTGTAAAGTCCACAACAGTACCCCACCAGGAGTAGCAAAGAGCATGAACAGATGCCATGTGTTGCCTGAGTAAACAAACTGCAGCTCCACACACTGCCATACTGCCCACCCAGAGGCAAGCTGTGCCTGATGTATGAAGCCATGTCCAAGCTGGAATCAATGAACATGCTGCACCTTGTACAATCTGAATGGCAGTGAGCTATGCACATGAGAGACCTGAACCCCAGCACTGACATACATAGGACAAGCTGTACAGAATGATCCATAACACAGAAGGCACTCCCACTCTTGAGTAAACTCCCAGTACAGGTTAGCCAGAGAGTCACCTATCGACACCCCTCAAGAGGAATCCCGATGAGTGGATGGGAGATGGTAGGTTAACCCTGGGTATCACTGTTATGTCAGAGGTAGACGGAGGCACAGTATACTAACCATGACATATGTCATGGCAAACTCCAGTTACAATGTGTGTCGAAGGACAAACACACTCTGTGACTAGCATCAGAAATGGCCTAGGGAACATCGCTAGTGTTTGCCAATGTCCACCTATGTTGTGGAATACACTACCAATGTTGGACAAGCCTGGTGTAGGTAGTCCATATCTGAACATAATGCAACATGGTCATATGTGCACAACTGGCCCCTACACAGTCTGTTGTGCTCACTATGAAGATGTCAAGCAGTGATAGGACTAAAGCCCAGGATACTGTCCACCACAGTGAAAGTACTGAACCAGTACACTATACGGTACTACAGTGTTAGGTCAGTATGAAAGGATGTTGACAACTGTATGCCAAGTATCCCATGCAATCCCTGCAGGTACAGTATAATCCCTGTTGTGGCAGACATGAAGCAGTTGGCCAGTTAGTACACAACATGACACCCAACACACAACCATAAACGTGAGATATTGTTGAAGTTCACACACACCCAAATATGTGGTGGACTTCAGAGTTCAACATATGGAAAGCTCACACTGGGCATGCTCGCACACTTTGATAAATGAGGCATATGTCAGACAGCATGCCATGGAAAGGCTGAACTGGGCATGCTCACACACTTAGGCCATATCTCCGATTAGCAGTTGGCCACACATATCTGGTATTTGTACGTGTCATTCCAGGAACCAACCACAACACAGCAATCTGCCCAGTGCACACAGTAAATGACTACAGAGACATAAGTGATATAGTGGATCGCCCTCATATTCAAACATCTTCCACAGATACACAAGTTGTTCATTGGAACAGGGAATGCTATGGCAATAAAGACCTGCAAACAGTCTAACAGCACAACAAATATTGTGCATCTAACAATTGAACATATGGGTGTAGAGGTCAATACTAGGCTTGTTGCCCTAGGGAATGACAGCTTAGCCAGAGTGTGCTTGGCATCTGCATCCCCAGTACAGTAGGCTACTGTGCCACTGTAAAGTAGGTCACATAAGGCAACGTGTGAGGCTAGTGAGCTGTGCCTCTGTCAAGCAGGGGCACAGTGGAGATCCCAGGGTTTGAATGTGCTAAGCCACAGCCATGTTGTTGGTCTGTGCTGGAAGAGGGTTGCGGAGGACCTCTAACAGTAAGTGGGCATCAATAACAGACTGAGGGGAGCCCTATCTGCATTGTCTGGACAATTCCACTGTCAACACTGTGTTGTGATGATTATGTGGGAATGAAGTGTCGTGCCGGTACTGTTCACAGATGTCCTCCCTCTGTGGGCTACAGCTCTGCAATGTATTAGCTCACTCTGTCTGTTGGACGGCTCATATATGGCTGGTGTACACCTGACAGGTGTCTTGTTGTGGAGCAGTCATGGGTATATGTGGGATAGCATGATCAATGCAAACCTTACACATGCTCATAGAATGCAATTGTCAAGGATTATGCAGAGTGGCCAGTATAGTCCCCCAGCATGGGTCCTTTGAAGTCGTCCACCCCAGTCTTCACAAGTGTAGAGTCTGCTTGTGCTAAATACAGTTTGTTTGCAGTGACAACCTTGCCTGGGGGTGGGGATGGGATATGGATGTCCAGGGAAAGGTGGGTATGGTCAGATATCAACAATGGTGGTCTACCTCTGGTGTGGAACAGTGAGTACCCATGTTGCAGATGGACAGGTGCAATATGTATCCCCCCATGTGGCTGTGGTGAGTGGTTCTGCCATAGCTCATGGACCCACAAATTGTAGTGGCTATAGGGTAAAGTGGTAGAGACCTGAGTAGTTCACACACACAATATGCCTGTACCTGATGTTAACAACTGGAATGGTGTATGTGAACACCTGCATATCCCGGCACTGTTCCCAGGGAAGCAAAGTGTGTGTCCTGGATGTGGGAGTGGTGTTCTGGACTGGTTGTGTTGTGTGTTACAGGTCCTGTGGTCACGAAGCATGGTATAGAACATAACCTGCCAGTGCGATGTGCATATCTGACCCTGACTTAGGTGGCTGCAAATGCATATATATGCTATCCCCCACCTGACAGGTAGTACTAGATGTACATACCTCTGTAGAAATAAAGATGTCAGCACCCTATAAATACTGCAGGTGCAGACTAGATGCCCAGTAATTCGGGTAGCATGCTCTGCTAATGCGTCTCCCTCAAGTGTCATAATATAGGTAGGTAGGAGTTCGAACCATGCAAATGCTCAGTGTGTGTGTGTGTGTGTGTGTGTGTGTGTGTGGGTGAGTGGGGTTGATGTTTGTGCAAGTCTGTGTGAGGGAGATGTCCCTTTTGGCAACTGTGAAAATGCTCTAAAGGATGCACATTCCCCTATCTAAGCACTGATGATGTCAGCACCCTATAAGTACAGCAGGAGAAGGGAACCCTCCCAGTAATGCGAATAGCGTGCTCTGCTAATGCGTCTGTCACGAGTGTCATAACATACTTAGGTAGGGGTTTGAATCCTGCAACTGCCCAGTGTGGGTGGAGGGGGGTTAGTGTGTGTGCAAGTCTGTGTGAGGGAGAAGTCCCTTTTGGCAACTGTGAAAACACTCTACAGGATGCACATTCCCCTATCTAGGCACTGATGATGTCAGCACCCTATAAGTACAGCAGGAGAAAGAAACCCTCCCAGTAATGCGAATAGCGCACTCTGCTAATGCGTCTGTCACGAGTGTCATAACATAGTTAGGTAGGGGTTTGAATCCTGCAACTGCCCAGTGTGTGTGTGGAGGGGGGTTAGTGTGTGTGCAAGTCTGTGTTAGGGAGATGTCCCTTTTGGCAACTGTGAAAGCACTCTACAGGATGCACATTCCCCTATCTAAGCACGGATGATGTCAGCACCCTATAAGTACAGCAGGAGAAGGGAAACCTCCCAGTAATTCGAATAGCGCACTCTGCGAATGCGGCTCTCTCAAGTGTCATAACATAGTTAGGTAGGAGTTTGAAACCTGCAAATGGCAAGTGTGTGTGTTTGGATGTAGGGAGTTTGTGTGTGTGCAATTCTGTATGAAAGAGATGTGCTTGTTTGCAATCAGGAGATCACACTACATGATGTACATTACTCTTTCCAAACACTGATGATGTCAGCACCCTATACATACAGCTGGAGAAGGGACACCTCCCAGTAATCCGAATAGCGCACTCTGCTAAAGCGTCTCTCTCAAGTGTCATAACATAGTTAGGTAGGAATTTGAAACCTGCAAATGGCAAGTGTATGTGTGTGTGCAATTCTGTATGAAAAACATGTGCTTTTTGGCAATCAGGAGATCACACTACATGATGCACATTACCCTTTCCAAACACTGATGATGTCAGCACCCTATAAGTACAGCTGGAGAAGAGGAACCTCCTAGTAATCCGAATAGTGCGCTTCGCTAATGCGTCTCTCTCACGTGTCATGACATAGTTAGGTAGGGGTATGAATCCTGCAAGTGTGTGTGTGTGTGTGGGGGGTAGTAGGGTGTGTGTAATTGCAAGTGTGAGAGAACAGATCCTTTTGGTAAATACTACAATACACCAGATGATGCATATTCCCCCAGTAAACACAGGGGATGTCACCACACTATCAGCACGGTCAAACAGGGCTACTTGGCCAGTAATGCCAATAGTGCGCTGTGCTACTGGGTCTATTACCATTGTCAGAGCACAGATAGGTATGTTTTGGAAACCCACAACTGCCACGTGTGGTTGTGTCACACAATATGACCTTGTGTGGGTCTTTGTGCATAACAATGCATGCCATTGCCTAAACCAGCAATGGCAATGCACACATGATGTATGTGTGTGACACATACACATAAATACCTGTGACCTGCAGTAGTTACCATGTCTGACACGTGCCTCGAGTGGATAAATGGTATTCGCAATGCATAACAATATGACTGTGTCTTACTGTGCAGGGGCCGCATGCGGTATGTGTCTATACAGTGTGGGTTGTATATGGTAAAATACCTACAGCAGGGGATACACATCTGGTCTGGGCCATATAGTCTACATGTAGTCGATGAACAGGTGCTGCATGTTCCCACCTGTTGTGGGAGTGGTAACATGTTATTCCACTGCAATTCAGTGACCACATGCTGGGAACCTTTCAGCCAGTGTGTTGTAGCTACAGTAATGCTCATGCACAATGTTTAGCTGGATGCAGTCCAGCCATATAAAGACATTTCTTGAGACTGTCATATTGCCAGTGTTGTTATGGAGGATAGGTGGGTTTCCTGTATATGGGAGGGTTGTGTGTGCCAGGCTATGAACCAGAAGGCAGTCCAACACACTGTTAGCTGCACATGAATAGGCCCTGATGCTTTGTGCTGTGCCAACAACCTGGAGGTGTGTGTATCTGTGGTGCCTTGGGATACCACCCCCCTGTCCATGTGTGTTACATGTGTAGGGGACGACAGGCATGGTATGAGGTATAACCTGGCAGTGATGGGTTGCACCTGTGAGCCGTGAATCAGGACTCTGGTACTGCACAGACATTGCAGTCCACTGTGCTGAGGACAGTGTCCAGTGCATGCATCTTGCAGTGTACACTGCTGGTGTTGGTTAGCATCACTGTTAGTGTCCTATCCTGTGTGATACCCGCGGAGGTGGCATATGTAATCCGTGTCCTGCAGAAAAAGGCACTATGTGTGTATCAAGGGGCTTCGCCAATATACAATGGCCCATGGGTGTCATGTGCAAGCTGCCCGTCGCAAATCATTGTGGCTTCCCTAGCATGTAAGCACATGTTGACAGCCAGTGGATACCCTATGAATGACATTGGAGATTGAGCAGAATGTAGACATAGAACACCCTTCCTACATATAGTGGTAGCATACCTGGTGAGGGTATGATGGCAACCAAGATCAGGCTCATACTGGCCCATGCCACATGCTGAGAGATCCCTTCTATGTTCCCTATCATGTAGTCCAGGGAGGTATGTCTCAGGTCATCCATAGTGGCATGGTCAATGACTGAGTCATATGTGTCCATGCCTCTGACTGACCTGTATGCATGTGTTTTGTGGTGGACCATAGTGCCCCACAGGCATATCACTGTGACCTTCACCATGTACAGCCTGTTGAGCGGGACCCACTGCAGTGGCCAAGAGAGGTACCTGACACATCTGTAGCAGGTGTGTTGTGTAGCCCTACAGGCTGTGAGTGTGTGGCACACGGGATGTGTGTGCCATGTGTGGCATGTGCTCTGTTCTGACGTAACGTATGCCTGTGTGCCAGCTGCGGAGGTGTGTGATGCTCAGGCAGGATGCTATTCTCAGTCTCCAAGTATGCCCCAGTGTGTTCAGATTGCTGTCAGTGTGGGTCTATGTCAGACTGGTATTGTAGTCACTGTAGTATGTCATGCCACCTGACAGGGTATGGCATTACTGGGTTCAGAGTGCTCAGTCCCCTGATTGGCTATGTGGTGGCATCCCACACATGTGTTGTACGTTCCTGGCCAGGGGTGAGGGTTGACTGCATACATGTGGCAGCTGTGACATTGCCACATGACTCACATAAACCACAACTGGACCATAGAGATGATTCACAGGTTACCTTTGCACATGCTACCATAGTAGTGTGATTGCCATGGTGATTACCAACACATAGGGCCAATGGGGAACAACATACTGAAGGTGTGTATGTGTGGGTGTACTGCTACTGATTTCATAGCACTGGCATATATGACTGCACACGTGGGTAAATGCCAGGTAAGACATATGCAATGTGTCACAGGCAACATACATGCAAACAGGACAGACAGTGACATTCTGTCATGTGTAAACTTGACATACGTATAGTACACTATGCAGATGTCACTAGGAGTCTACAGAAGCACTGTAACTCTGCATTGCAGGTGGAAGCAGTGTTCCAGGAAACCCCAAGCAAACATGCATGCAAACAAAGCTACAGTAAGCAGGGCTGGAAGTAGTCCATTGTACAACAAAGAAGGGGTAACACTAACAGTAGGTAACAGTGCAAATATGTAGGCACTATCAACATGTACCCAGGAATGCACAGCTCAGATGTCCATGGTAGAACTGATATTATGTCATAGTTAATTGTGATTTGGATTACATTGGTACTGCACACATATCAACATGCGCAAACATCCACATTGCATAGTCATTGTGGGCAATTGCCACCATTACTGTACATGTCCATCATTGCGTATCACTACTTGCATTAGCT
This sequence comes from Protopterus annectens, assembly GCF_019279795.1. Lineage (NCBI taxonomy): Eukaryota > Metazoa > Chordata > Ceratodontiformes > Protopteridae > Protopterus > Protopterus annectens. The sequence goes on along the minus strand of NC_056745.1, from coordinate 651,957,693 downwards.
TCCCCCCTGTGCTACCCATGTATGTGGCTATCTGTTGACATCCTTACCACCGGTATGCAATAATGTGCAGCTGTTACACTTTGGTATGTACTATGGGTGTAGATAACAATTCAGGACAGTCATACGGTTACTGCATCAGGCATGCTGGGATATACACACAGTCATATCAGCACACTGTACTGTTACCAACATGATACTACTAAGAAACTTCTATGTAGTCACCCTGTGCATCAGCAACGTGTTTACCTGTTCCTGCACTGATGTTGGAGATTGCAGGAGGTGGCACAGTTTCATCATATGCACAGGGTATGAATTATGTATGCCTGAATCTGCCACTGATACCACCAATTGACATGTGTGTATGTGTGTTGGTGAGGGACAGCAGTACAGGGTGGGGCACTGTTGGTGCAGTGTGTGTGTGTATGTGGTAGCCCTAGGTGTTAACATTTTGCATGTGTGTATGCACGCACACAGTTCCACCTCATGGCTGCCATATACAGGAGTTTGTGGACAGCCACAGATTGCACCTGGCAGGTCATACAGATCAGTGTCTGTTGGCACGGACACGGTACCTGTGCCTGGCAGGGGTGCTACAGACCGTATCTGGTACTAAGCCAGACTGGGTACTGTCATCAGAAGCGGGAGTGTATTGACTGGACACAGGTCCCTGTTGGGACTGTCCAGAGCCACGTGCACGTGGTCTCCTGGGGCGTTCCGATGACAGCACAGACCCAGCATTGCTGGGGCTGCTGCTGGCACTATGGGGGCATCCGCGGGCCTGTTGTCGTCCACGCCGACTGCCAGCTGCTGCTGTTGCTGGCATATGGCCACGTCGATGCCGCAACCGCCCACCATTGCCCTGGCTCATGGACATGTGGTTGTGGAACTGCTGTAATATGTCCCCACAATGTCTGTCTATGACATCGGTGAAATTACGGATAGCATCCGCGATGTCATGCATACTGTCAGTCATGGCTGTGCAACATGTTCTCAGCTCCCTCAGACCCTGTCTGGTGTACCTTTCCATACGTGACTGTGCCTGCATGACAGCCCGAAACATAGCTGAGGTTGACAGACCTCTTTGGGCATGTCTGCCAGAGGCAGTACGCCCACGGATGCTCCCACGAGAACCCATGGGCAACTGTCTGTGTGGTACCATCGCAGGACCCTGTCCATGGCTGCTGTGTGGGGAAACATGTGCCACAGATACCACATTACCCTGGTCAATGCCCACTGTATCCTGTCCATCACCTAGGGACAATGTTGACATAGGATGTACTGGCAGGATGACTGTGCGCAATGATGGGGTTGACAGCTGTGTACTGTCAATTGGCTGACCAATGACGGACCCTGACACACCTTCCTGTGCCATTACACAGATATCATCATTATCAGTACCTGTGGCACCAGATTCAGATTCCCTGCTGCAGGACACCAGAGCAGCACCAGAACCTGTGGGAGGAAGACAGGAAACACAGTTTACAGTGTCTACACAATGTTATCAGTGATGCACTTATGCACACATGCACACGTGGACACATGCACACATGCACACATGCACACATGCACACATGCACACATGGACACATGCACACATGCACACATGCACACATGCACACATGCACACATGCACACATGCACACATGCACACATGCACACATGCACACATGCACACATGCACACATGCACACGTGCACATGTGGACACAGGCACACATGCACACATGCACACTTGGACACAGGCACACATGCACACATGCACACGTGGACACAGGCACACATGCACACCCCACAGTATACACACAGAGCACTACTGAGTTACACTAGTATTACTAGCACTATCAGGACTATTATAGGTATTGTTAAAACACACTCACCAGCATGGATGGGCTGCCTTGCTGTAACACCGGAGGGACCTGCAGAAATGAGGAGATTAATGTCAGTAGGCACAACTGTGCCATTGATACTGCATATGATACAGTGCAGTAGTACACCAGTTGCCTTTCACACATCAGCTGCTGATATTGCCAATATCACACCTGCACAATTACATACTATGTTGACAGCTACATACCACAGACACACCTTACACATGCATAAACTAACAGTGTACAGAACAGTCAAGTGTACATATGGCATATTACCTGCATGCTCCATGACGTGCTGCTGTGTGGATCCAGCCTCCATCATGATGCAGGTGTATTGCTGTTGCTGTTCCGGGGCTGGAGCCATAACACTTAGGAGTAGCCCCTCCAGTCTGGTGAGGGGGGGATGTGTGGCCACCCCACCTCCTGTGGCAACCTGTTGCCTGTCGATATCCGACGCACACTGACGGACATTTCTGATTAAATCACTGCAGTGATGTCGTACCTGCTCATATGTCCTATTATGCGTGCCAATGTCATTTACCCTACGGACAAGGTCTTGCCACAGTGCAGCCCTCTCCTGCTGATTCTGGCTGGTGCGGGAAAACAGTATGTCATAATCCCGCACCAGGCTCTGGTGTATCTCCTCATCTTCTGCTGCAGAGTAGGCGGGATTACGCTGACGCGCCATGTCCCTGGAAGAGAACACAAACAGGATATCAGCAGACTATGTCAGCAATATATGGCACACATACTATACATGATACTCAACTGTAGTGATATACTACTACTCCCATATGTAGCATGTGTGTGTCTCTTGGTGGATACACAAGTACATGGCCAGATATCAGTGCTCAGCCAACACCTGTGCAACAATACCTGCCACATTCCATGCAACATAGTAGCATGCCCCATCGGTCAGCACACTGCGATGGGTCCAATGCACAACCTCACTCTAGGGGTTCATACCAAGGTACTGTATGTGGAACGCCATCCACTAGTGTGATCTGGACACAAGTTACTCGGCCTGGATATACATATCCCACCACCACCACCACCAGCACAGTAGACTACTTTGATATGTATGTGATTAGACAGTTATTCACTTGTTAGGACTGAGATGGTATCCATGCAGCCCACTGGACCAGTGGAAGCCACAACCCACACTGCTGACCCCTTTGAGAATGCTTCCCACAGACATCCCAAAGATTGCATGGAACATGCACACACATTTCTAACCCAGACCCTATGCACAAAGGTTAGGCATCCTGTCCGGTGGACCCCAGCCAAAGGCAGATTGTATAACGATAGAAGGAGGCTACTGCAAGACAGAGCAGATTCACATTAAGGGAAGGCATCTGTGGTCAGCACTGGTAATAAGCTACGGTCTCTCATAACAACATCCACGGCCTACTCTGGGAGGGAAATGGCCACGAACACTATAGATAACCGCAAGGCCTTCTTCAGTTATGTTACACATATGGACCAAACGCCTCAGATATGCTCTGAGTTAATACACACCTACTTAGCATTCACCAAACACACAGATATTGGCAACATTCTTGCAGACAGGTTCGGTGCACGTATCCCCCCTCCTTCTCCCCCACACTTAGAAATACTTATCACAGCTGAATGTAACCTCCCTATCATCTCACATGTCAAGGTGAGGGCCGCCCTCAGCAAAGCAGAACACACAGCATCAATGTGACCTGATGGTATCCCTGGATGTGTGCTACGTGAACTCCAAGAGGACATACAACTGCATATAAGACTGATATTTAAAATTGGCCGTACTACAGGATATGTACCTGAACACTGGCATACAGCAACAGTGGTCCCACTCCACTAAGGAGGCACCTCTACTGACCCTGGGAACTACCGCACCATAAGCTTAACCAGCCTGGTCTGCAAAGCTATGGAATGATTCAGTATGGGATGCATATACAGTGATATTGGGTACCTGCAGACACTTGTTCCCGGCCAGTTTGCCTTTGTGATGGGCTGCTCCTGCCTTTTGAACCTGGTTGACCTTTCAAAACAGTCACTACAGCCATTGATGAGGGCAACGCAATCCATACAGCCTACCTGGACTTGCCTAAGGCCTTCAACACAGTACTCCACTCAGGCATCATAGACAAGCTCATTAGCTTACATGTTACTACATATGTCACATGATGGGTTGCACACTGGTTGACATACAGAATCCATAATATCGATATTGTAGGAGCCATGTCAGGCTCAATGCCAGTCACATGTGGTATCCCACAGGCCTCTGTCCTAGGACCCCTCTTGTTTGGCATTTATTTCTCAGATGTAAAAGCAAACATGTGCGGGTTGTGGATGACAAAGTTCACAGATGACTGCTAAGCGCCATAGTCGTTACACCAGCTGACACACACATCCTACAGACAGGCCTCACTGCAACAGAAAACTGCTGCCAGGATCATGGCCTAACACTGAATGACATGTAATGTATAGTCATCCCCTTTGGGTGGAACTACATGCACACAACATATCACATGGACATACCTATAGATACAGACCTATGACACATATGGAGGGTTCACAGTATGCAGACTATTAACCTGTTACTTTACATTACCTGTGTTTGTCGCAGCTGGTTGTGTTACCGCTACTACAGCTTCCTGCTGCTGCTGGCACAGCTTGGTACTGTCACTGCTGACAGCTTCAACTCAGTTTGTGTACCGTGTGTTGTTGTTTGTGTTGTTATTTTTTCTCTCTCTCTCTCTCTCTCTCTCTCTCTCTCTCTCTCTCTCTCTCTCTCTCTCTCTCTGTCTGCCTCCAGACAGTGCAATGAATGTATTGCATGTGTGGAGTGTGAGTACAGGATGCTTTTGTAGGTATCTGCATAAGTCCATGTGATGGCCTCTGCACCAATTGTAAGCCAGCATTTGCTAATTGCATGCAGCCAGTTGTGTACTGATTGCAGTTCTCACTGTGATTTCAGGACAGTTTTATAAAAGGGTATGTGAGATACGCGTTGCCCTTTCAGATTGTAAGGGTGGGGACCATGCTGGTATGCTGTGGACACTGTTCTGTGAGTGTAAAGGTTAGTATCTCTCTCATGATTCAGGCTGTGTTGTAGATTCACATTTCTCCATTCCTCTCTCCTGTTTCCTGTAGTAAGTGTGTATGCACACTGACACCTACAACTATATATATATATATATATATATATATATATATATATATATATATATATATATGTAAATATACATACATTTATATATGTACATTAACTGACATTATTACCTACTAGCTACCAACTAGCATGGCTGTTTCTGTTCACACACTACTATTATGGAAATCCACTAGTTTTGACAGTAAGTATGAGTGACATGCTTTGTGTACTACACATCCTATATTCCCTTTACATTCATTCCTACTATTACATGATATATTTATTTTAGCACAATGTTCTTGTATAAGAGTCATGGCTTAGTGGTAGGTCATGCAGACTACTGTTTCTAAGGTCCTGGGTTCGGGACTGACAGTGGGATTTTATTTTGCTTTTGAACTGACTACAGGACCTATCAATCAGAGTGACTAAGGCACTTTTAAGCAGTTGTAACCGGGTTAGCGCTGGTTTGTGCGGAGCTCCCTCATGCGCACTGGTGTTCAGCTCCATGCACACCCGCTTACAACCGCTTAACAGTGCTTACTGTGGCGCACACCCGCGCTATTTTCTTTGAAAGAAATGAAAATGGGGAGACAGGAAAGTGGTGAAAAAGGGGTCACAAAGAGGGTAAGACAGTAGGGAAACAAGCTTGGGTTTTGCAGGAGGGATGTAGGTAAGGCCCATAGCTGCCCATTTCTTCATCAGCAACAGCTGTGCATATGTATGTAATTTGGTGTGACATTTGAAACCTTCCACCCCTGAGAAAGATGTCAGGACAACAATAATACTTGTTGTACAGCCAGTTGTAATTGATAGTTTCCATGTCCAGCAGACATGTGTGCGGAATGGGCAGCTATGTATGGGGCGTAATTTGTTTGTGGGTACAGAGTGCCCTTTTTTTTTTTTTTTTCAGGTGAGAGTGGTATGTCAGGTGAAGGAAGTCAGTATAGCTGGGGAGGTAGGTTGGGTAGGTCAACAGACAAGACAAACAAGACGCATACAGGGGCGGTGTATGACACATGTGGGGGGGGTTACACAATTGACGGGGATGGATGTTTGGATATCCAGAGCCCATGAGCCCACAGATGGCAACAGTGGAACTGATATCCCCACCCATGGGCAGTTGCCACTGTTCCTTCACTGCCCAGGATGGGGCTGTGCTGGGGGCTGTGTAGGCCGGGCAACAGGCATGCCCATAAGTTGTGCCACCTGTGCCTCAAGCTGGCATAGGGGCCCAAGAACAGAGTCCCGGATCTCCCTATGCACCACAGTCCGGACGCTACGGAGGGTGAGTGGTGGTTCTCCTCCGGCCACACTTGCAGAGGGGGGATGGGCCCCATCCCCTTCAGCGCTTCCACCCGCAGGTGGCACAGGGCCACTGGAGGAGGGTCCAGACTGGGCACTAGTGCCAGGTGCACTCGCCAGCTGAGGTGGAAGAGGTGGGTCCGCTGGAACCCGCCTTCCCTGTCGTCCTATGTTTTGCATTATGTCATGACAGTTTGGGTTAGTAACATACAATACCATTTGCAATTAGTTGTAACAACATGCATTAGTATTCCCATTAACCAAACACCCAGATATTCACACCATTGAACAGCGAGCATAACACATGCATAATTTGAACAGCAATACACAGTCCAACAACATGCAGGGTTGATTGATGGCAACAGGCCATCAGGTTTAGATGTATGAACAGGGCAGATGCATCAACGTACATGCAAATATTTATGACCCAACAGGACAAATGTCCAGGGGTGTTAATTGTGATTGCACATACCAATTTCACGTGGAATGGATTATGTGTGGTTATAGGGTGGGGTGAAGAAAATAATATTAACACCTTCGAATACCAATACATATGCTGTACATTTCTAATAGCTGCAGATATATACACACTACTGTTCTAACTACAGTTTCCTGTATGATAACTACTTCAATTTGGTGATAGGACTGTTAATGCTACATCAATATACATTTTATTGTTCTTCATACACGTTCATATCTGGCTTTGTTCAGCTACATCATCCTGCTACATTTGCTTTATATAGCTATAGACAACTGTGGATGTTTGGTATTTCAGACAATCATACTATCTGCATATTGCAGACTGAGAGCAACATATCCAGATTTTGGGATACACATTCCAGCTGCAGCAACACTTTGAACACATTTCGCAGTTTGGTTCTACTTGTCACGTTCATTTCATTCTGTACTGCCTGCAGTATACTTTATTCAGGGGTTATTACTACTTTATTGGTGGATTCATAACTCTTTCTCACACTCTCTCACTTGTTTTCATTTTACTATTCAGGATGGTACTTACTTCTAGGCTTTATTGACATGTTTTACCTGTAGTTATTACAATCCTTTCCAGCAGTCTCACTTCTGTCATGTTTCAGTATTTCAACAGGGATATATTTCACACATGTGATTTGCTCATCTTCTGCAGCTGTACTTTTCAGCCTGTTGCAGGTTTTGTACTATTATATTACAGGTGGGGCATCTTTATTTCAGACTTTATTTCAGTCATTTTCATTTTTCTGTTTGGATTACAGACTGCAACACACTTTTGTAATCAAGCAATACTTGCAAACACTCTTACACTGTTACTTGCACATTTTATTACTTAGTGACTACACTGCACTCTTTTGCTAACTGTCATACTTTTATATTTCTTTACAGTTACTGGGAGTGGATTACTGACCTGCCTGGTGGCGCAACCGCACCAGCCTATCGCCATAGGCTCTGCGGTTCGCAGAACGGACACCTGCAGCTGTAATATAAATGAAGTAATATTGGAATATCAGCTAGTTTAAATTCTTACATACATAATTAAATGTAACTTACTCAGTAGTGGGGCGTTGGGCATTTGCCGGGCCTCCTGGATCCAAAGGTTCAATTGGTCCTGCTTATGTCTTTTCTGGTCCTCATGGTGGTGACGGACTTGCTCACCAGTCCTTGGAATCCCTGTGGCACTGGTGAGATCATGAGCCAACCGGTCCCACGCCTCAGCCCTATATGCTCCCCACAGGACCTGGCCCTGCATGAGTTGGGCCTCATGATTGTGGACTAGGAGCCAGACCATGTATCTGGACTCCTCAATGCCCCACCTCTGTGCTCAAAAGCAACTACCCTCACCTACTCCTGACATTCTGGCTGCAAGTTAGTTCTACAATCGTTTATGCTGTGTATTCCCACCTATGGGGATTATATATGCCGTTTTTCCTGCATATATCTGTGATTGGCCATTTTGGAATTGTATCAACTTCACAAAACCTGCTTTGTCATGCTCCACTTTGTATTCATTCCTATATATTTGCTATTACTGCATTTCTAGTTACTGCTGTCATGGCTTAGTGGTTCAGTACCTTGACTATGGTGCATAGTATCCTGGGTTCGAACCTGGCCACTGCTTTTTATTTTTTATGACTGTCTAGACAGGCTAGGGGGTGTGTCTGTGTAAAGGCAGTTTTGATACAGCTTGGTCAACGTTGCCCGTCGGTTAGCTTGTTGGCACGATGCGCAGCTCCGCGCAAACAGGGTACGCTGGTTTACGCTTCATTTGGCTGTTAGCACGCATATTACACTCAGCTCAGCTAGGGGCACACAGTTTCAGTGTGTTAAACCACTGCTCACCTACGGGCACTCATTTTACACCTGTTAAACCACTGCTCACCTACGGGCAGAGGCACTCACCTTGTTAAACTGTAGCTCAGCTATAGGCACATCTCGCATTTTTTATTGTTTTGTTATCTCACATTTCTTCAAAATAAATGGACTATTTCATTACATTTTACATAAAATATAATTTTATATGTGTACATATTTGTCAAGGACTTGTTTCGTGCTTATTTTACTAAAAATAAAAATTGATGTTGTGGGGGCTTGAACCATGACTGCCTGCTCTTCAGCTGACGTCTCTACCGCTATGCTATTGCTTCTTGGCTTACTTTGCATATTTAGTTCTTATATGCTTTTCCACTGACTGCTAACTGTGGCTAAAAACGAGCGCACTCACGGGCAAACATCTTTACGATTTAAAAAAATATATAACATGTTCATTTATATATTTTATGTTCATAGTCTGTGGGGGCATGTGTTGTGTTGTGTTTAGTCACATTTCCATGGCCTCTGTCGTGGGTGTTTACTTTGGGCACTTTTACTCTTCTGGGGGCGTGTCCGCTTGCAGGGCTCGGCCTACGGACACGCCCCCTACTGTCTTCCACAGACCGTGTTAGCCTTAGGTGTGATTCAGCATGCCCTCATGCATATGCATGACATGCTGACGTCACACCGTTTAACTGCAGCCTCCGTGTAAGCCTTGTATCTCTTACACGGAGGCTTCATGAATCCTGCCCTTTGTCTTAAAGGCATAAGACACCAAAAAGTTACACAGTTATACAGAACCAATTGTCATGTCATGAAAATGTCCTCAGTCTGTACTATTCTCAATATGAATGTGAATACAATACATAATATAATCTAAAAACTTAAAAATAATATATTTTCTATATGTATATATAAAATTCCTATTTGTGTACGGAACGAATATTTCTGACATATTCTGTCAAAACTGTCCTATAAAAAATCTAAACAATTAAACAATATGTATTCAGTATGTGTAACTGTCCTGAATCTAACAAGTCAAAAAATATAGCTAAAATGTGCCATCAACGTGTTGTAAAAATAATATAAAACAATAATATAATTATTATTGTCTTATAGTCACAAAGTAGCTTCTAAATGTACCAATAAACCGCAAATTCAGCCCATGACTAACAAAGGTTTGATAGAAATAACATGATTACGTCCTGGTGGGGTTGAAGAATCCAATAATACCTGCCACCAATACTCTTTGTATGATAACAGGCCCTTGAAATCTCCCCCCCCAATATCTATTTGAACACTATCAATAATAGCGAACTTAAAATAGTGCCCATCTCCACATTTTTTAATATGCCTATAAAGGGCGTTCTTTTCATCTTTTGTCCTTATACTATATAAATGAGAATATATCCGCTTATTGAATTTCCTCTCCGTTTTTCCTATATAAAATTTTGAGCATGCCATACATTTTGCCATATATACCATCATCTTAGTACAACAATTACCTTGTTTAAATTTAATTTTTGTGCTATTTATATTCTCCAACACTAATCTTTTTTTCCTGGAAAATGTAACTACACTGTTTACAATTTCCACATTTTTTTAGTATAAGTGTCTTGTGATAGTGATTTTAAATTACTTTTCTCTAAATATTTCTTAATATTATACCCCATCTTGAACACAAATCTGGTTCCTGTTCCTAATATACTTACTAATTCCTCGTCAATAGATATAGTATTCCAGTTAGTAGTCAAAATGTTCTTAACTTTACCAATATATGGTCCATATTCCAACACAAAACATTTCCCATATGATGGACTGTCCACTAAAGAATGTGCTATTGTATCATCAGTCACTCCTGATTCAAAATATAAACCCAACAAAGGTTTATATTTACTAGTCCATCCTTGAATGGCCAACTGACTAACTCTAGCCATCATCTTATCATTGTATACTCTTTCCTTAAACATGGTCGTAATATATGCCACTTCCTCTATCATATCTTTGTACACAGAAGTCATTCTAATGGCACGTATAATCTGCCCTTTATAAATATTAATAAACCTATTCCTGGGATGGTTGCTGGAAAATTCTAAATAACTGTTAGAAAAAGTATTTTTTCTATAAATTCTTGACTTGAACCCAGGTCCCATTTTAGAAACATATGTGTCCAAGTAGGGTATACCATAGTCATTCCTATGCGAAGTGAATTTGAGATAACTGCTGCTCTGATTGAGATATTCTAGGAATTGGAAGTTAGTAGTTTCCTTGTTCAAGGCTGCCCATTCTTGCTTACTGTTAAAGGTAAATATGACTGTAACACCAAGGGGGTTGTTTATATCAGTTTTTGTGCCACTTGTTCCACTTTTTATATTGTTAAAACTAACGGCTCCTTATGTATGAGAATTTATCAACATCTGTATGTTATTAAAAGCAAAAACACAAGTAATGCAGTTTATAAACATTCCACCATGTGTCCTGGTTTTAAGAAATTTGTATTTGTTATTCTGGAAAAGGTGGGTGTACTAGACAGAGGGGGTGACTGGGAGACCTTAGTGGAGAAAAGGGAACTGTATTGGCAAGTTCTCTTAAATGCCACTACCCCCCCAGGGCTTAATGAGTACATATTGATCAAACCTATTTTAAAGTTGAAAGCAGGTATTGTTTTATTTTTATTATGAAACCTTTGTAATCTGTTCTTTGTTATCTTCTCAGCAGTTTGAGCTACATTGGCTTCTGTGATGAAGTAATCATTTCTTCATCTTTCCCACAGTGTGCATCCTCCTACCCATCTCAGGCACTTCATCTCCATCACCTCTAGCTTCCTCAGCTGCTCTTCCTTCACTGCCATGATTCTGTGCTATAAAGAAGTAGCAGTCACACCACTTACCCTTCTCTACAGCTTATCTGTCATTCTTGTGTCACACATTACCCCGACACTCTGTGCCATTTGACTGCAACCCTTCTGATTCTAACTTTGACTTCTTCATTCAGACCTCTCTTATCATCAACCATCCCTCCCAGATCACTTCTGGCTGACAACAAAGATTGAAACAATACTAATGTTATGAACTTTTATCATACTTTGACTAAGGAATGGGGTCCATTCCTGCCATGGTATTAGAAACTCAAAAGATTTGGAGAAATTAAAAAATACTTGATACTTGAAGGTGCAAACTATACCTCTCAACTATACAGATTTTCACAGAATGTCCAGATTTTTGTCTCATATTTTTGGTCCATTTATTATAAAATTCTGGTTTACTGGCAAATTAGTGACAAATCATTAAAGACTGAAGTTAGACAATAAATGAAAAACATTTGAGTTTCAGACTTCATACCCTTCAGAAAAATTCATGCTAACAAAACCAGTTATTCTATCAACTTTCTAAGTTTGTTAAACAGCAACATTGAAAAGGTGTCCCTATTTTGGGCGTCTGTCACACTTTTATTTATGGCTTTGTCCAGATTTCTTTCTCTAAGAGGTTGAGAGGTATTTTCCAATATTTTCCTTCTATCTCAGTTTTCGGCTTTATCTGATTTTTCCCATTTTCTGCCATGGCAACTCCCTTTTCAGCTGTCACTTTTATCCCATGTGCTTTCATTTTTGCATTCTGTTCCCCTGTCATTTGCTGAAGTTCTTGTTTAGAGTTTGCTTGTTAGAATACATTATCTGTATACAACTTTGTTAATCTGCCCCCTCTGACATGTGTGTTAGTCCAGTCCATTACTAGTATGAGCATACTTGAGCTCAAAGCTGAACCCTGGTGTACACCCACTCCCAAACTAAACCTCTCTGTGAGTCTAAAGACTGTTCATTTTTGTGTTATTGGATCTTTGTACATAGCCTGCACCAATTCTACCCAGAGCCATTAAATGTTGAAGTGGGGCCCAAAGCATGGTAGTGGACTATGGCCACCTTCCCCCGAGCATCACCCCATCCCCTCAGCCATTCCACTGTACCATTACTTAGCCATTTCTCCCCAGTTACAATAAACACTGTTCAAACTTGTCAGCATGTATAATATTTTCTTCTTTGCTTCTACAATGATTAGAGATATTTTTAAAACTTTTATTTCAGATTTTATAGAACAAACACTGATAGCTAAATAAAACTATACAGTTTCACAGTAAAAACAGACTTAGCATGAACACTAAGATTCTCTGCCCTTGAAACTCACATTAATTAAATCTGCATTGAAACACAAATTCAAAGAAAACGCTTCTGGCTAGTGGCAGATTAAGTTTACTTTTGGACTGTGTACAAACCATGGGCCCCTTGCATACATTCCTTGGTCCATGCATTCATGCCTGTGTTCTTTGATGCACCATCCTGATTGTATTACATTATATTCCTTGTATAATACAGCAATACTTGTTAGAGTATGTTTTAAATTTGTAGGATTTAACTTTTTTCCAGTAAGCGATGAAAGAAAATGTATGAACCAATAGGGACAAAACTACCCATAACAGAACATTTCAACCACAAAAGGCCACTTAAACTTCTGTCATTACAGTCCACCAACATCAGTCAATATCATAGCTCTCAACTGAACTAAATTCCTCTGTATTTACTGGTTTTGAGGTCAAAAGAATGGGATGCCATGAATTTCCTACTGGCCCCTTTAATTCTCATTTTTTTTTTAATTGTTTTAGTTAGGCTGACATCATCATGCATTGCCAGCATATCCAGGGCATGTGTGATGACGACATTTGCTTCGTGAGGCAGCACATGACTGTTGAATTTGGATGAGACTAGGGCGGGAGTTTCAAACTCTGGGTGGGTGGTGACACTGTAGTAGTGTATATCAGTCAAGTCCCAGGCGTTGGTATGTATCCTCTGACAAACTACCCTGCTGGCAACATTTTTTTGTTCCTTTTGTGGCAGAAGGGTCTTGTTATTGAAGGTCACATCAGCTCGAGAAGTTGAAGCTCGCTTGAGGAATTTTTTATTGTTGCGTTTCGGATGTGCATGGAGTTAAGAGCAAAATGGGGCTGCGGCATTAACTTCTGAATGTAATTTGGACTGGCAAGCATTTTCCAAGTCCCAGGTGCCAGCTGAAAGTAAGTGCTTTCTGTTCTTGTTGTGTGGTTACCAGCCCATCTCCAGTGAGCTGTGCAGTGAGATCAAGGCTAATTCTTGGTTGGTTGGTGTGCAGTTTTGCCAGTCATCGTATCCATACAAATCGCATGACTTTATCAAATTTTTTATTGTATCAAGGCAACCCTATTTGTAGACTGGAGTGTGATCTTAACTTTTCTCGGAAGGTTTTTAAAATCTCCACACCACCATACAGCTGCACCTCAGAAATACTGGCAGCATGAAAATGTAGAAAAATAACACAAGTAATAGTAAATGTAATTATACACCTGATTTGGCCAGATGCAGGTGTTTACCCTTACTCTATGTTGGCTGTAAAACATTTGCCTGTTGGGTATATGAGTGACAGCGGATCTAACCATTTGGTGCTAAAGGGACAGGGACGCTGTAGTCATCGTTAGGAAAAGTCCGTGGTAAATTGTTCATGTTGATATTACACAGACAGAGATAAAAGAAATCATAACCGGAAACAAATTATGCATAAACAAATGGGAGTGGTAGCTCCTAGTGTAAATGTTTTTAAATTGTAATGAGGATGTGAGGGGCATTTTAAATTCGACATGGGATATCTTCCGATGTCTGAATGAATGGATGCTGACAATGGTCTATTACAAGTAATAAGGTGACTGATGCAAGAGCCTGGGGACAGCTTTGACCATTGCAAACCCTGAGGAAAAGCTCAATAGTAGGGCGAAGAGGAGAAAACTGTACGCTGGAAATTGTAGTTGTAAGCTGCAGCATAAAGAAGACTGAAATGCAAAGAAAAAAATGCTTTGCTAATATTAAGCTAAACTACATTGTATATTTGGAATCGGAACATTGAGTAATTGTGTTTAACAAGAAATGCTGAACAACTATCTTGTTAATTCAGTATGGTGGAGGAGTGATTTCTGGCTGATGTTGTTTATGTAGAGGCTAGAAAATCACTTCAAAGCACTACCTTAATTATGTGTGGATCAGTTTAAAGGTTTCTGCTGGTCATGTAAAGTTTAGGTACATTTAGAACCTGTACAGCTCACTTTTTTCCTACCACTTGCTCTGTTGTAGCCTATTCTGGTACTATTGTTACTGTAGAATGTTTACTTGGGCCATTTAATTATTTTTAAACATAGTTATTTTTATGTTGTTGCTGTTTTTTCCAACTTGGCAGCCTACTGCGGCATTTTAAAGTTTGAAGATGCTTGGTTTTGGTTTTATAGCATACCTCTCAATCTCTCAGTGCAGGAAATCTGGACAAAGCCAAAAATAATTGTGGAACAAAGGCTCAAAAATAGGGACAGATTTTTAATAGTGCTCCTGTAAACTCAGATAGTTGCTAGAATAACAGGTTTTGCATTATTATGTATTTTCTGAGGGATATGAAGTCTGAAATTCAAATGACTGCCATTATTTACTATTATTTAGTGACTTCAATCTTCATGTTGGTATCCCACAATTCCATTGGAGTGTGTGTGGGGTTGCATGATTATGTATGCAAATTATATGCAAATCACTACCCCGAATTTTGGCTGCTGCCCTTGAAGAATAGACTGCCCATGGTATATTAAAAAATGGTAAGCTGGTAATATTACAGTAAGGAATGGCTATCAAACTGTCCATAATTACTAGTTACCTCAAGCAAAGGATGACGCACTCAAGAGTGCAGCACCCTCATCCACCCTTAAAGGAGGCACTGCAATATCAGCACTACACATACATGGTGTGGGAGTAGAATCCACAGCCTTCTGTACCAAAGGCAAGTATGCTACCTGTTGTGCTTCTAACACTACTTTTAAAAATTATAGCACAGATACTGAAGATGGCCATTTGCTTAACAAAACAGTTACACATTAGCATGCGCAACAGTAAACTTCTCTTCCATTGAAACTCAACATTCCTTGAAAATGCACTGACGCTCAACACTCTTTGAAAATGCAAGAAGCTCGACAGTCCTGGCTGATGACAGTTTTGGATTCGGGCTCTGTACTAGGGCATTTTACACACACACACACACACACACATGCACACACACACACACACACACACACACACACACACACACACACACACACACACACACACACACACACACACACACACACACACACACACAGTTCTCCACTAACCTCCTATTTCACAAACAACCCCTTCTTCCGGTACAGCATAACTCCAAAATCTTGTGCTCTGCTTCAGTTTAAATGTGCATGTGTCCTGTTAAAGATGCACATACAGATGCTGTTTCATTAAAGAAGAAATGTAACACATGCAGAGTACTGTCTTAAGAAGAAATGTAAGTTTGTATGGCAGTCTCTAGCCAGTGGGGCTCCTTCCCTGGCTAGGGGGCCCTCCAAGCCAGTGGGCCCAAGGTGACTGCCAGGTCACCTAGTGCTGGATCTGGCTGTGATTCCATCAATATTTCTGAGACTTCAAATCACTGTCCAAATCAGCTTTCTTAACTCATTACATATGAGTGACGCCTCCAGGTACATCTGCAGATAACTCCTACTGACACCTCTATACGTCACATATTGCTTGTTCATATTTGCATTAATAATTCTAAAAGCATGCTATGTCCAAGGTGTTAAAACATTTCGTCTTAAACCTTACACAATAGCAAACTCAGCTGGATTAATACTTGACCTCTGCCTAGTGCAGGTAAATAGATATTAACTGTTGTTTTTATGATATTCATTTATATAGATATAATTTTCACATTTTTATAAATATTTCAACAACTGGGTAGCACAGACAGAACTCCTTAGTGGTTAGCCTAAAATGAAAGCTCTCAGCTAGATGAATAAAATGCTGCTGACAGTATGTGTGTAACTTGAGTGGTTGCTGAGATATTTTAAGCTGTTTACAAACTATTACAAATATAATAGCTACCATGTTTATTGTGATTTATAAAATTCAGTCTAAGACCTAGAATCTAAAGAATACTACCACTATAAAAATAGCTTGCGCTGAAGAGTTTGCCATTTATACTTCTTTCATAACCCCTTTGGTTCTAGAGATATGAACATTTGTTTGAAATGTGAGGGCATAATTTGATTCTGTCAAAAGGCTTATGCTCCGCCCATTGGAAGTTACAGTGTAAACAACTTCCTCAACTCCATCGGAGTGAATGAGTTAAGACCTTGTCATATGTTTTCTTCAAGTCGAGGTATGCCTAGATGGTCTTTTCATAGACTTGCAGAAAGCATTTGGCAAATAGTTTTCTATTACAGTTTGTCTTATCATTAACATTCAAACATACTGCACATTCTCGCATGCTGAATGCTAATGTTGTATATGTTCACCATGTTCCTCCATTGCACTGATGTTTCTGAGCTGGTGCATGAGGCTGTGTTGGTAGATATTTAACACCTAAAATGGGAAGCCACTGTGTTTAGATGTCATCATACTCAATATCACTGAACACACCATGACATCTGAGATTACCTTCTCATGTACTTATTGCAGTTCAACTCTGGATGTATCCATAAAATGAGACATCAGAAACCCAAGCATAGTACCACATTCATTTTCATCATATCTGCTTCATAGTATTTTCACAGGCAATTGAGGAATGCAGATATATGTTATCATCTAGAGCTTCACATGGTACCCATCTGCTGTCCTCACAAGTTCCAAATGTAGTGAAAGTTTTAAAACATGAGGAGAACAAGTCTAAGATCACTTCTATGCTTAGATTAGTAGAAGCATATCAGTGTCAAGCATGAATGAAAATCAAACCAGAAGTAGACAAAAGCCAGGCAGCAAGAGTGTGTCAAAAAAACAAAAGAAATAATATAAGGTGAAGGATCAGATGAGAAGGCAAGAAATGTGGAAAAGGCATAACTATAGTTGCAAGTATGGAAAACTCCTAAAACAACCATGTGTCGATCAGGATCTAACACAGGAATGGACAAGAAGAGGTGAAATTAAACCAAAAGATGAAAGATTAATATTGGTGACCCAGGATAGTGGATTACATACTCATTGGTTTACAAAATCCATTGAACATGTTGGAGAAACAGACAAATGCAGGATTTATAAAACAGAACTGGAAACAGTCGCAAATCTTGTTGCTGGGTGTGATACAATAATGGCAGATGGCCTCTATACTGAAAGGCATAATAATATGGCAAGAATTTCGCATTGGGGATTATGCAGACATTATAATATTGAAGTAGCTGAGAAGCACTGGAAACATGAGTCACAAAGCTTTATAGAAAATGATGAAGTTTATATCACTTGGGATCACCCATTACCAAAGGTTTAAAAAATAGATGAGAGAAAACCAGATATAGTAGTCCATGAAATGAAGATAAAAGTGACACTAATCATTAAAAATGCTACATTCAGTGATTGCAGTGTCTTATGTACAGAGAGACACAAAGTCATAAAATACCTGGATATACAGGCAGAAATGAGGACAATGTGGAAGGATACCCAGACAGTTCTGATAGTAGTAGGAGCAATGGGTCTCACAAAAAGAACTTACAGTCTTATTTAGATATGCTACCGATATATGTAACTCTGTATGAAGGAGTCAGTTCTGGGCACATTGCGGGCGGTGTGAAGAGCACTTTTGGGTGACATCAAAGATTGAAACAATACTTATTTCATGAACTTTAATCAAACTTTGACTTAAGGATGGGGTCCATTGCCATCATGATATTAGAAACCCAAAAGACTTGCAGAAATTAAACCAGGAATACCCATTGCCATCTGGAAGACGTAAATTAACGTGTATTCTGTACTTCAATATTCATAGACAAAATTTATTTGGCATGCTATCTATCTGATATATAAACTATATACATGAACTGCCCTGTAAGAATCCATCCATCTGTGTTTTAGTGCTTGAGATTTGCACATGGGCGAGTCATATATACTGTCAGAGTATTCCGTTGCATCTTCTGCTACAATTTGCTTGATGCCACACTGTTCTGGGTAGTATAGATGTTCTCCTTTTCATTGGGGGTTGGTGCAATGAGTACCAAGAACTTGAGAGGGGTGTAAATACTCAAAGAAAAGTTCCCTGATTACAAGGCTTTTAGAAGCTGCTCTTGGAACTTTACATAGTTTCTAGCCTAATGACACATGATAGCCAGAAACTTCTCAATGATACAGCAGTTTACAGTGTCAGCCATTTGGGACTGGAATATCCCAGGTATGAGTATGCCCTATGAAAGGCACACTTTTTTTTACTGATTCTGGGTTACCCCACTAGCTGTATGGAGTCATTTCTTGATCATACATTCAACATACAGCAATCATGAGCTCCCTCTCCAGGCAGTACTTTCCAAAGATATTCTGGCCACGTTATTGTTCTAACTGGAGTTACCAACCCTTTCTTGCTGCAGGTGAACAAAAATCTCATGTATTTTCTATCAGAGCTTTGTTGGTCTTAGTAATTCAGTGAAGATGACCTCAAGAAGTTTTAACATACTAGAAATGCCTATCAAAATCTACTTCATTAAGTTCTTGCAAATCCAAGCTCATTACTTTAGTAATGCCATCTATCCGGTTTATCTTCTACCACCTCATTCTTCTGTTCCAGGGGATCCTTTCCATCTCCAGTGTTTTCTCTAGTCAATCCTGTATTTGTATTATGTGCCTAAAGTATTTGAGTTTTAGTTTTCTATCAGACCTGCAGTGAACAGTCTGGGTTTATTGTAATTATTGACTGATTTGATCTTCTTGCAATCCAAGAAATTCTTAGTTTTCTACAACTCCACATTTCAAAGCATTGATTTTCTGGCACACAGCCTTGCTTTATGGACCAGCTATTACAGCCAAATGGTATAATGGTGAAATATGTAGCATTACTATGGACCTTTGTTGACAGTGTGATGAATCTGATTTTCTTACTCAGATTTGCCATATCATTCCTTTCAAAAAGCAGCATCTTTAATTTCATGGTTGCAATCATCATCTGCAGAGATCCTTGAATCCAGGAAAATTGTATATGTCACTGCCTCATCTTTAGACTTTTTACAACTTATTCTATATCCTTTTTCTTATTTTCTTCCTGACAATCATTCAAAGCTGCCTAGCAAGATTTCCCTTTTTCTATTACGTTTTTCTTAAGATTATCTAAGACATCTTTATTAAAGAATTCACCCACAGGAAACGTTAATGTAGTAGTGAACTTAGGCAATTTCCTGGAGAAAGCTCGGTTTTTTGTACAAAATGCTGCCACATATGCTTGGCCTGAGTTCCAACCTCCAAGCGCTTTACTGTTCCCACATTCACATTCATTACAAAGAAAATGTAACAACAGAGAAATTTCCTCTCACATAACAAAAATCTTTCATACAAATAAGGCACAGAAAATGTGAAGGAATTAATGAAATAAATATTCCCCGCACATTTGTCTGTAGAAAGCTCATACCCTGCTGTGACTGTATGAATGGTGCAGCTAGAATGTGCAGAGGCACCAAAACCTTCAGGTATAAAACTGTCATTTGGTCCCAGAAAAGTGGTCCCTTGTGCAGCAGTCCAAAATGGGTTTGAAATCCAAGTAACTTGCACCAGCTGTCAAGGATTACTGCAAAGCTCGCGATTCAGCAAAGCAAAAAGATCTTTATTCACACACAGCCATGGGAGATCAGATAAATTAGATTGCACATCCCTGAACAGAGGAAAGACTCTGATGTAAGTACATTGTTTAACAAGAGCAGGTATCATTAAACCTTATCTTTTGAACAAAGAAAAATATAAAACATTGAACCATGTCTATCAATTTCTTAGCACAAGAAATATGGAAAAGTCAAAATAATGGTGGGGCAAAGGCAAAAGTTCAGGCACTAACTTTAAATATTCCTCTTATAAACTTGGAAAGTTGCTAGAATAACTGATGTTGCATTCGCGTGCATCTTCTGAAGTAAATCTCAAATCTATGTTATTATTTAGTGATGTCAGTCCTGAATGATTTACCAGAAACCCATAAACTTTATGAGGAACAGATCAAATATATGAGGTAAAAAATCTGGAGATTCTGCAAAAGTCTGTGCAGTTGAGAGGTATGACAGTACATTATAAGACTACTTATCACATCCTTGACTATGAAAAATGAATACATTTTATTTTAACTAACCTAATGATATCAGGTAAAGGAAATGCTATGTCATCATGAAGAAATGACATTTAACTCAAGCACACACTTCAGACTATGTCTTAAATCTAGGAAGATGGTGACCTAACGCCATTTTCTATAGTAAAAATATTTTCTCCTCATCATTCCATATTGCATTAGACACGTTTTTTCTACATCCATTCTCTTTTGTTCTCTTTCTTTCCTTAGTCATTTCTAATGCCTCCAAATATAGCCATTTTGTATTCTTCTAATCTTCTTTCTCTTTTGAACATGATTTGTTGTTACATCCTGGACAATATCATGAACTTCTGCCTATAATACTCTAGCTATCAAGTTTTATTTTCTTAAATCTGCTCTTCACCTCTACTATATAATCATCTGACATATTGTTAGCCTTATATCTAGCTGGGCTGAAGGCATTTCTTCTTTTCTTTAATTTAAGTAACTGATGATCTTTGTTTGCTTATGTATTTTTTGCAAATTCCATTCATGTCATAATTGTCTTAATAGTTATTTAATGTATTTTTTGGAAATATCATACAGGCATTTATGTCTTATTAGTTAGTTAATGTATTTGTATGCTTTGGAGCTTATCTCCTCGGGCCTCTGCTGAAAATAGACATCGATCCAGTCAGACTATCCTGGTCAACAAATGTAAAATAAATAAATAAATAAATATCAGCTTTTACAGAACTTTCCACTTTTGACTGCAAATTATATAGTGTGTCTGATTTCAGTATTGACCATATAGTGATGTACATGTGCAAAACCAATCCCTTAGGCTATAGGAGAGTGTTTGTTGTGACCAGTGATTCACCTTGACAGAATCTTACCTATCTATGTCCTACTGCACTTCATACTCCAAGACCACACTCACCCATTAGTCCACGCATTCTTTGACTACCAATCTTAGCATAACAATCAGACATAATGACCCTAATATATATTTGCATTATTGTGGTTTGTGCTGTACCATACTGCTGAGACTGCTAGAGGTCCTTACCCACTAACAACACCCCAGACCCTTATTCTGCCTTAGTTCTATATAATTTAACACTTCAGCAGATTCTGTTTTAATAGGCAAAATTTCCCCATGAAAGCAATTCTCTCAACCACAATCTTCTGCTGAGATTTTTTCAACTTGCAAAAAAAAGCAACACTGAAGCAATGACTGGCAGCTGGCCTCCAACTAAGAGAACATATGGTATGAGTAACATCCTTCTAGTATACTTAGCAGACATCAGATAAATACTGTTCCCACAAAAATAAAATTAAAAGCTGTAACTCACCTCAGGTAGTCAGGGTAACCCCACTTAGTTTCATGTTATATTCTCTGCTTTTGGTTTTATATTGTTTAGTAAAACCAAAGTACGTGGGGGCTGTGCCCCCCACACCCCCCCCAACCATATATACTAACTCCAGGGTCGCACTACAGTGGGGAAAAGGACATATTCCTTTTACTTGCCTTACAGTGCTCTACACACTGCTAGTACAAATTGTCAGTCAAATGAACTGTCTGTCAAATGAAGTGTCAGTGAAATGAAGTTTCAGTCATTTGGTCCGACTAAAATGTTTGTCAGTCAAATGAGCTTTCAGTGAAATGAAGGTAACCCATATATATTTATATATATATATATATATATATATATATATATATATATATATATATATATATATATATCTATATTGTGGAAAACCATCGGGGGGGGTGCAATTATGTTCTATCAAATTATCTTGTTTGCCTCTCCCCTCAGCTCTGTTGGTCTCCAGCAGTATAGCTGTTCTAGTTCCATTTATAAAATCACTTTTCTGCTCCCTGACCCAAGGGAATCCAACTCCCTCAAGCTGCCTCTCTCTACAGTATGGTAAACTGTACTATTATGTCACTTCTTAACAGTTCTTGTTTATTACTGCATTCTGAATTGACCTAGTCCTTCTTATTGCCTTTGTCCTCTAGACATATTTACCTCAAAAAGCAAATAGTTTCTTCTGGTGTTAAGCCATCATTCCTCTACTGGTGTAAGCCTCACCACTCAGCCTCACTTCATGCCACTTACCTGCCTTACCCCCACATCTCACCAATCCCCACTCTTCATTTATACTAAAACAGCCACACCCTCTTTTACTCACCAACCATTCACAACCCCACTAAATGTAATCCCTATTACCTCCATTATCTCCACCCAGTAATTACTTCACCCTTACCTACTATGCTTATTCTATTAGTCCCTCCCCTTCCACCTATAGTTTTTAATCCCTACACTTCCCACACCATCAACATATATGTCACTCCACTCATATCATTTTCATCATATTCTCTAATCCAAGCTCTTATAACACTCTTTCTTCTCATCCTTACCCTGCTCACAAACTACCATGTCACCCACTACACTTCATCATTGCACACCAATCCTACAACTACTGATATTCTCTTTTTACCCAGTCTGTCCACAACTTTATCATGCCAGTTTCCTTCACGTCCTACCACCTTACTATCTTCACCCAAATTCCCAACATGTCAAGCTATCCCACTGTTACAAATCTACAAAACAACACAAATTATTCAAAGTCATCCAGTCGGTGTCCTCCAAGGATCTATCCTCTAACTACTTCTCTTCAATACATTCATCAGTGATCTGCCCACTGCACTAACCAACTCCACTCTGACCCAGAATGGAGATGACTCCCCCATCTTCTGTTTAGCATTGTCTATTCTGGACCTTCAAACCCATGCTCAACCCAATTACCCTTCACTCATCTGATCCCACATTAATTGAACTAATCCACTACACAAAACTACTTGGAATCACTAACTTTGAACATTTAAAATTTGATTAATGCATTCACCAAGTAACTTGTAAGACCAGCCAGAAATTATGTATGCTCTAATGATCCAAAATACCTGATCAGGCAGAGAAGGCCATTACTACTGCTGCCACTTATCCCTTTCCTGACATATGCCTCAGCAATCTTAACCAATCTAAAATCATTACAACTTACAAAATGTCAGCAATCATACAACAAGGTTTTCACCAGCCATCCTAACAAAATGCACCACCGAGTAGCTCTCAAATGGCCAAACTGGTAAGATTTCCCTAACCTCCTCAAACTCAGCTAATTAAAAATAGCACAAAAAATCCTCTGCAACCTACATGCCTGTCCCTCTCAGCAGCCTTCTAGACTGGTATATCCCTTCTTATAGTCTCTGTTCACTTGAAAACTATCTGGCAAATGGGACTCTTTCACATAACTCATGGGGCCTCAGTATAGGCTTGTCATGTGGCAAAACAGTGGAATTCACTCCCAACCTCTTTCTGCCAAATAAATGCATCAAATCCTTCAAACAGGATGCAAAATCCTTCTTTCTTGACACATTGCAATGCAGTACCACCTGATTAGCTACTCCATCTCCTTCATGTCACTACTCTGAACCACCTGACTGGCTCTTCTCAATACTTTCACCTCTTCTCACCCAACTTCATTCTGCCAACACCAACATATTTCTCAGCTTTCCAGATTTTTGCAGAATGTCCAGATTTTTAGCACATACTTTTCATCATTCCTAATAAAATTTGTGGTTTTCTAGCAAATCATTAAGCCCGGAATCAGTAAATAATGACATACCTTTATGTTTCTGATTTCATATCCTTCACAAGATGCAAGCTAAACTATTATTCTAGCAACTTTCTAATTTTAAAAGAGCACTATTTAAAATATGTCCCTATTTTTGGGTCTTTGTCCCCACGTTATTTTAGGATTTGTCCAGATTTCTTGTGCTAAGAGGTTGAGAGTTATGACTACCAACTACAGTACATCTCTTGTGCAGACTCACTTCTTCCAGTATATCACTGACCTTCTTAAAGTGCTCACCTACTTCTTATTCCAACCTAGTATCTCTCTGGCCACTACATACTCCCCCCATATCTTCTGCTACATATTTATCACTAACTCATAACTCACAGAACTTTATCTCTATCTTATCTCACATGAATCTTCTTTGTTATCCTTATCCAGGGATTTTTTTCCACTGCACAACATCATAGCATTCTCTCTCTCTCTCCCTCTTTATTTATTTATTTGACATTTGTTAACCAGGATAGCCCGGGTGGGTCACATAACCCATTTTCAGTGAAGGCCCAGGGAGAAAAATGCCACATTTAGACATTTAGGTACATACACAGACAGATTACAATTTTTACAACAATAATGTTAGTTAAGTATATACACAATACATTTAGATACATACACAGGTGGAATACACTTTTTAAAACAAATAATGTTAGTTATGACTTTACAGAATACATTGCAAGCAGATTGGAGTTGAGGAAAAAAAAAGAAAAATGGCATTTGCGTAGAAATTTGTTTAAAATTTAACAACTTCTAAAATATTACAATGTATTAACAATAGATTATTGAGAAGATAATAGCTAATGTACTTAGCATCATGCTATTAAGATAATACGTTTCCACTAGAGTATGTAAATAGGTTTACTTAAGAGAAGGGGAGCAATAGCATAGAAGATTTGAGAGATTATACATTTAGAGGGGATAAAGAGACAGCAAGAAGAACACAGACTAAGGTTAGGGTGAAGGGCAGGAGAATTCTTGGTGAGGTTTCATAAGTATACAGGGGGTAAGAGAGACTGCAGAGAAAAAAGAAGGTGGGCGGAGGAAGCAGAGGTAGAAGCACGTGCAGGGCCATGATTTATTTAGGTGTGCTTTTAGAGAGGCTTTAAGGAGTGGCAGGCTGGGGGTTGATGTGGTGGTTGAAGGGAGAGAATTCCATAGTTTGGAAACAGAGAATGAGTAAAGACATTGACCTGGTCATTTAGAAGGTTTGGAGATTTCTAGCAGGGTTTTGTCTTCTGATCTGAGTGCTTGATATGCAGTGTTTGACAAGCTTATCCAGGGCAAGGCAAGCAGTGGATTTGTAAATAAAGTTATGTATAGTAGATAGTTGTATATATGTTAGTTGGTTGCAGAGTTCAAGCCAGATTAGTTCCTGTAGTGGTTTACAGTGGTATATATGGTATTTGGAGTTGGTGGTGAACTTTTGACATTTTCTTATAGCATTGTTCCATTTATTCTTTAATACTTTAAATCTTATATCAGCCCAACCTGGGCACCAAATATACATTATCTCCTCACTGCTTCAGTGCCTGTCTCCAGTTCTGTCTTGTATAAAAATGTGTTTTAAAATAAGTGTCTTGTACAGATCAAGTACCAAAACTATCTTTGTATTAGTTTTATACAACAGATTTCACTTTAATGTATGCGTATCAGAGTGCTACCTCCAAAACTGCCTTTGTGTATTTTTTATAAAATATTCACTTTAATGTGTCTATATTGCACAATGCAATTAATTCATTGTTGAACTCTTGTTATGTCTCTGTTATAACCTTATAAATGCTTTTGCTTTAATCAATGTTTTGCACATTGCCATAATAATTTTGCATATGCAACCATGGAGATTTTCTCCCTGGTCCTTTGCTGAAAAGGGGGATTTAATTCCTAGTCGGACTTTCCCAGTATGAAAATGTAAATACATAAATACATGTACACATACATACATACATCAATTAATAAGGAAATAATCTTATACGGGATATATCATAAAGGTGCCGATCGTCATAAATCTGGTCAAATCCCTCCATTTGGCATCTGTAAACTAATGGCTTATAAGTGACCAGCATCTCTGAAACATAAACTGCTTTCACATCTGACTCACTGTAGATGTGAATTTTTTAAACTGCTGCTTCCTTACATTTGAACTTTCTTGATGCATGTACCTACTTCATATGATTATGTGGACACTCCTTTCTCTGTAGAAATCATATTTATATTGTGAGTTATGGTGCATATCCAACTTGCCTGGAGCTTTTCTTCCTATGCTTTCACTGTAGATGTGCTCTGCCCAGTTGAACCAAAAAAAAAAAAAAATATATATATATATATATATATATATATATATATATATATATATATGTGTGAAAGTAAATGCTTGGTAAAATAAATATATATATATATATATATATAACTAAAAGCTTAGTTATATAACCTGAGAATATCACTAAAATGTTTAACTTGAACTTATCACTAAACATTTACCTAACCTTTGGCTTCATCATTAGGTGTGCATTCATAGCCGGCCTTAGGCATAGGCCAACTAGGCGGATGCCTAGGGCACCAATCTAGCAGGGGTGCTTTTTTAGTGTTTATTTGGTGTAGTTAGACCAGGATGGGGGGCACTGGGTGGTGTGGTGGGGGGGCGCCGTGGAGCCCTTTTGACTAGGGCACCAGTTGACCTAAGGCCGCTCCTGTGTGCACTTATGTATTTTACTTTACTATAACAGTTTTTGCCATATTCAGAGTAAAATTGCATAAACACTAATGAATTTCATATATTCTGCAAGATTTATGTTATTCAACAAAAAATTCACAGTTTTAAATTTTCATATTTTAGATGCCTTTCACAGTTTGTGAAATAAACATTTAATGAAGTGAATAGCTAGCAAATGAAACACAGCTATACAATGAGTGGTGTTCCTTATCTACATTTATGTGATATGGTATCTCGACCCAGTGTCGGATATCATTTTTAAGTCTCTCATCCCTCCTTCCATGCCCCCCCCCATGCTCTTTTCTGCTTGATCCCTGCCTTTCTGAATGACATATGGACTTTCTCTTTGTCATTCTGGTAAGTCATTCCGTGTATCTATAAGCTTCTCTATTAATAAAAAGAATCAAGAGAGTTGTGGTTGTTGCTACAGTCTGATGTCTCTACCTGCCCATTCTGTTCATGGTGATCCCATCACATCTTGTGCAGCCATATCATGTCTTCTTTTTGCTTCTGTGCATGAGTGCAAAAAGTTTCAGCTCCAGCAGTCTATAGCCTTAGCATTCATTGTCCATTCTATCTTTCTGCTGGCTATTCTCTGAATTCCTTCTAGCAGCTTGATGTTCTCTCCTGGTATGGCCTCCAGAACAATATGCACTGCTCAAGATGAAGCCTAACCGAGGTGCACTACAGTCAGAGTATTACATCTGTGCTCTTGGAGTCACTCTTCAGGAGGATGCACATCAGAATTCTGTCCTTTTAGACAAAAGCCTCCTCACTCTGCTTCCACTGCTCTAATCAAGTTGTAATAATTAGGCCACAGACAGGTTTCTGGCTTTATCAACATTACTTGGAAGGTTAACAGTATGAGCTGTTAATAAGCTTTATCCTGTCATCCTTGATTTGACCCCTTCAGTGTCCACTTGCAAACCATGTGCCTTAGAACTTGGCACTTAAGAAGACAGTACTGCCAAATCACTCCTGAGATGGGACACATGTCCAACGTGTTTCCCTAGTTAACAAGTAAATAATTGCAAACCCTAAAGCAATACTTCACACAAGTAGCACTGCTGGCCAAATATAGAACTTTGCATTTGTCAGTAATGAACCTCACCTGTCACTTGTCTGCTCACTTCATTACCAATTCAAAGTCCTTCCTTAGGCTCTCTCCTCAGTTCAAACTGCTGTACTGTTGTTTGTGTTATGTAATCTGGTTCTGTGTGAAATGAACGCAGTGAAAAGTAACAGACCCAGAGTCAGCCATGCAGTAGTCACATAGTCACTTTTGATAATAGTACAGCCTTCTTTCTCAATCTTAGTCCTATCCCATATCTTGCAGTTTTCTAATCAAACATTTGGGCAGAATATGTATGCCTGATATACTTTTGCTCACCTAACAAAATCTCCTCCATTAAGATGTAAAATTGGATAATGATTCACTCACAGCTCCTTCAGGCTAAGATCACATTATTTTTTGTCCTGTAGATTGTTGTCCTAGAAAGCAACTATCATTTACAATGGGACATTATCCTTGACTAACCCTGCCATTGCTAATAAGCTGACAAGTTTTTGTTCTCTGAATTTGTACTGCTACCCTATAAAAGGAGGATCCACTCTTGCCTTCTTGCAGTCCTCATATACACACAGGTGATCTACTGCTTCACTGGTCAGATTTCTGCTCACCCTGGGAAACAAACAGACTGGTTCTGTACCTTATTCTTAATAAAGAGAGCCATTTCCTTTTCAGCTATAATCTGACAAATAATGTACTAGTCTGTCGTAGCTGCCTTTGAGCACAGCATCCTCCCTTCTCCTTCCTCCACGAGACCCAAGGTGAAATATTTAGTATCTCCATGTTGGCTTGCCTTCTGTGACCTCCATCTCATTCTCAATCATACAGCCAACCATGCCCTCCCTTCCTCTTTTCTCCAGTACCTAAAAAGCCTTTGTTCCCCCCTGCCAGACTCTTTTTTTCTAGCTCCTTTTTGCATTTTGCCTTTGCTGCCCTCATCTCCATTATTGTCCTGCTGCTTGCCTTCTAAACTTCCTCCACCACCCCAGATCCTCTCTTCCACTTAATGTGCACTCATAGCCTTACCTTCCATTATAGTTACATCGACCTTTTCTGCAATTTTCTTTGCTTCGTTTTCAAACTCTTGATGATAGCCATAATCACCCACCAAAATCCCACATCATCTTTATATTACCAGTGTCTTATTTTCTCTCACCAAACAGGGTTATGACTGGCAGTCAAATTCCATCTTCCTGTAGTCAACTATTCAGTCATTGCCTTAGTTAAGGCAACAAGATGGCTGCCCTCAATCATCTAACCCACCAATCAAAGTCAGGTCACCTGAGCTATATTCATGGTTTTATCCCTCTAAGACGCTGGAGATGACTAAATGCAAGTAAATTCACATCCTCTTATTCTGTCAGCTTTCCAAATTAATAGTACGAATATTTAAAAACTGTTCCCAATATGTAGCTTATGTCACTGTCTGTCTCTGTCCCTTCATCTTTGCTTTCTTCTTCCTGCATTTTTTTCTTTCTTGTTGTCTACCCATTTCTACATTGTTTCTTCCTCCTCTTTATCTCCTGCCTAAACCATTTCCTCTTTTCCTTCGACTTCCTTGAAGTCATTAGCACTTCTTGCTTGAGCTACTCAGATTACCTCTACCCATTACTATGCAGTAAATGTTCTTTCCTTTCTTTTCCCAACCTACCCTGTCCTTGCTTCTTCAATCAATGTCCATACTTCCTAATCTATGTAGGTAACCTACTGCCATCTCTAGTTCCAATACTTTGCCCTGAAGATC
Organism: Protopterus annectens; assembly: GCF_019279795.1. Lineage (NCBI taxonomy): Eukaryota > Metazoa > Chordata > Ceratodontiformes > Protopteridae > Protopterus > Protopterus annectens. The sequence continues at coordinate 651,927,764 of NC_056745.1, read as the reverse complement.
CCCATTCTCCTGAAGACCCCACATTCTTTCCCAGCAAAAAGATTCCTGAACCAGACACCTTGCCACTATGACATGACTAGGAGGAATAACAATGCTATCCAAAGCACAAAGCTTTTTTATTTCCTCAGTGTCCTTTCCCCTTCCCTTAGTATTATGCTATATTAGAATTGGTATATATAAATAGTAGGGCTGTGGGGCTGCATCTCCCCTCATGGAGTGTACATGGGTGTGCATACACTGTACCTTAACACTGTGTTTTTAATTGCATACTCCAAGACTATGTATCAGAGCTGGCACTGTGTGTGGTCAGCATTTTTTTCCAGTTTATTTAGGTTAATGTTTACATCAGTGTTTTGCCATGTTGCTCTAAGTGGCTACACACATGCACACACACACACACACACACACACACACACACACACACACATATATATATATATATATATATATATATATACCTCCATCCATCCATCCTCAACTCCTTTTCCCATTTTGCACATGGGGTCGGGGTGTTACTTCAACAGTGATGATTATCTCGAGCTAAGGTTTACACCGCCAGGTGGCTAGCCCTGCCATGGTAGTTCATCCATATTACTTACTCGCACACACACTTGCTCCTAGGGGCAATCTTAGAGTGTCCAATACACCTGATGCATATCTTTAGATTGTGAAAGGAAAACAGAGCACCCAGAAGAAACCCACACAAACACAGGGAGGATTTGCAGACTCCGCACAGAAGGCATCCCAGCCAAGAATTGAACTTGAGAACCTCTGGCTGTGAGGTGACAACTCTAACTACTCCACCAACCCACCACCCACATATAGTGTATATATATATATATATATATATATATATATATATATATATATATATATATATATATATATATATATATATATATATGTGTGTGTGTGTATATATATCTATATATATATATATGTGTGTGTGTGTGTGTGTGTGTGTGTGTGTGTATATGTATATATATATATATATATATATATATATATATATATATATATACACTTAAAATAGCTGAAAATTCCATATATTGACATTGGTATTATTTACAAAAAAGCTGGAAAAAAAACTGTCAAGGTTTCATTGCACATGCTCCGAGATGTAACCTCAGCACGTAACAATTAAACAGTATACACTCCATCCTCCCTGATAATTTTATATTCTTACAATGAGATCACAGAGTCATTTTTATGTATTTTATTACTTTAGTTATGCTATGATTTATTCATTTTATAATTAGTTATGTTTAGTGTACAAGTTGTTACTTTAAATTGCTTTGACTGCTATTTCTAGATGCATAATGATTAACTCAATATGCATGCTCTGTTATTCATAAAGGTGGTAACGATCAAGCCAGGTTGGACACTGTTTATCTATTTATTTATTTAATGTTTGTTAAATGGTTAAATATACTGATCTAATGACTGTTTTCGGCCATGATCTGGACCAAGTTGCCAAAACAAGATACATATATCAAAAAGAATAAACTGATACCAATAAATTGTGAAATACAATGAGGAAACAGGGGTAATGCAAAAAGCAGACATTTGCAAAATACCTGGTGTGATGCAGTCTTAGGATCATTAAAATGAAAACAGAGCCATAGCCATGTAAACACAGTCACTAAAAAAAATGCTTGTCTCACAGCCAGAGCAGGGCCTGTGGAGAGGGCACATACTTCCCAATAGTGGCAAAGAGTGTGATGAGAAACATTTGGGAATTTGACATGTGTACATGCCCCCATATCGCTCAGTAGATTCTAATGTGCACAGAAACAGCAAAATAAGAAAGGGAGCTAGCAGACATAAAGGGCTCAAATACATTGGTTTAATTTATTTTTGACCAGATTAAAGTGTGGAAACAGGAGTTTAGGAAAGTTATGAAAAAGGGGGAAGCAAGCAAAGGGAAGCACATAAAAAGGAACTGCTAAGGAATGAACAGATTGGAGGAAAGGAATCACTGAATCATAGGATCATAAGAAATAAAAAGACAAGTAAGTCCTGCAACCTTTACTCTTTGCCAGTCCTACCCTTAGACTCTACCTCCTTTTTCAAGGAGAGCTAGGCCATTCAAGCTAGGGGAGAATTTGTAAATGCCCATCAATCATCCATATCCAGACTGAAAGAAGATAATCACATGGCTTGATGTGCAGTGGGAATCCATTCCACATGTGGATACAGCACTGTGTAATGAATCTATCTCTCTGCCATTTTTATTTACTTATTGCTGAAAATTTCGATCACTAGTTTTGGTATTTGTGGCATTATTCGATTTGTAGACAAACAAGCATTCAAAAACCACTGGGAAGGTAGGGCATTTTTTGGGGGGACAGGCATCCATTTTATATATGTATATAGCAAAAAGGTAACGTGGGGAATGAAGTAAGAAAAGTTGGAGTACTGGTAAGCTACTGACAGTGAGGTGTTAACACACAGAGAAGCATAATGGGAGGCATCAGACAAACAAAGGGAAAACAATGGTGATGTGGATGACAAACAAGGGAGGGCAGAAACAAAAATTGGAGGGGAAACAAACATGATTGGAGGTAGGGAGGGTATGACCAGCAGTACCACCATGCCTGTGCAAACCCAGTGGAGGACTAGATCTCACCTTGGGCACCCTCACCACTGGTTCCTGGCTCTGATGGTTTGACCAGTGGCTGGGGGGGAATAAGACTATGCAAGCTGTCAGGGGAGTCTTTTCAGGTTGCCGATGTGTGTATACAGATGCTAGTTAACCAGCTCCCCTCCCACCTTTGCAAGCTGGCAGTGTTGATTTTAAGGGTCCTCACCCCTGACACAACCACTGTTAGAAAATACTGCACCCTGACTGTTAAAGCCCCCTGTGCAGGTCTAGAGGGCATATCTCCTCTTACACAGATGCCTCTAGGGAGTTGGCCTTGGCATCCTGTCATGTTGATGGGATTGGTGGTATCGGTCATTGAGGAATGGGGGTCTGTGATTGGGTCACAGGTGTCACCTTGGATACTGCTGCATAAAAAGGAAAATGAAAGGAGTGAAACAACAACACAAAAGAAATTTAGTAAACAGAAAGGATGGCAACAAAGGTGTAAGGCAGACAAGTTCAAGCTTGCAATGCTACATAATAATGAAAACATGCTACGTCAAGTACAACTATAATACACTCATTAAAACAATACTTCTATGACAACAACAGTGGTCTACTATAAATGCAGACATATGTAACCTGAGATGTGCAAGCTCTACAACCTGAATAAGTTGAATGTGCAACTGTATTAAATGCTGAAGTTGTTGCTGTAATTAGACTGCACACAGTAAGGTATCTTCAAGAGAATTTAGAAGTATGTCTTCTCCTATGTATTATAGGTATTATAGAAGTTATCTTTTCTTCCTGGGTCTGCAATGAAAAGGGGTTCAATACACAGTCAGAGTGTCTTGGTAAACATGTAAACCAATCAACTGATCAATCAATAAATAAATAAATAAATATAAGATAATAGTCATGATCTCTCACTCTGACTTCTTCCCATTGGCAAAGGGGGATTAGAAGGTGCTATTGTGGTACCTACACTGTTTGCAGTATGGTGAATGAACATCAATAATCACCCTGGTGAGACACTGGCAGACACTGCGACTCTTATATGAGTCACCCAGCAAACAGTCCTGGTGGTCTTTACACAGCAAGTCAAGAAATATTTGCTTTCTTATAAGTACCACCAGGGCACCCTGAATGCACCAGTGTCATCTAATCCTATGGCCATTCAGTAGGTCTCATATTAGTGAATAATGTCTGTCATCTTGCGGTCATTTTCCTTTCCTGTTGTGAGACTTAATGCGTAATGTAGAGCAGCTCTGCAGAGTGATTAGTAGAAGCGTTTGAGCTAGACTATGCCACTCTGAACTTATTGAATAAAGAGTAGAAGATGTGACATGTGGCATTAATAGTTCAGCTGTACTGCATGTAGTGCAACTATTACTATGTTAGCTCTCTTTGGTGAGCTCATACCTAGCAGGCTTAAACAGGGAATTGCAGGAAATCTCCTGCAGGTATTACAATGCACATACATGCACAGTGCACAATGCACGCTGTAGGTCCTAAAGCCCATATATAGCACCATGTAGCACTATCCAAGACAGTCTGTTTATGGAACAATGCAGAAAATAAGCTATTCAGAGGCATTCATGTGTTGAACCCTTATTTTTATAGCCGTCATGTTTGGAGGCCTGGATAACCACAATACAGATGTGTATAACAGTAATGTGGCACTGTAACACTTACATATACCACTACAGCTGCACCCCACATAATGTGCTTGTGGATGGTTGCATGTCTGCTGATACATATAGATATGTGTATAACAGTAATGCGGTACTGTAACATTTACAGTATACCTCTACAGCTGTACCCTATGTGGTAGTGTGCTTGTGTATGGCTGTATGTCTGTTGATACATATCAATATGTATAACAGTGCCATGCTACTGTTAAACATATATAAATGTGCATTAACAGTAACATGCACTTACAGCATACCACTGGAGCTGCATCCCACGTGGTAATGTGCTTTTGGAAGGCTGTATGTCTGCTGATATGGATCTACGTCAGTAGATCGAATTGACATTATACCAAAATAGATAACATTGAGATGACAACATCGACATGGCATAACAGTGACCCATCAAATATCTGAAAAGTAGAACACAGAAACACACACATTTAATCTAGCACTTCTTCATATCTCTAAGTAAACACTCCACAGAAATACAAACCTGTCATTTTAAACTATACTTCAATGTACATGAAAGTCTATGCCATACACAAAACAACGTCTTGACTTAAAAAAAATCTTTCAATGTAAGTAATGTTCTACTTACCTGCACAACTTTATTTTACATTTTTGCAGGGGAGAAAGCCCGCCTGTACCCCTCGCAGCCCCTGCAAATTATATATATCAACCCCAAGATTGCACTATAGTGGGGAAAAGTGTGAATTTCCTGATCATCGCTGCACTGCAATCTCCAATAAAATGCTGCAAGGTTTAAAAAAAGAAAAATTATTTGTAACATCTGCAGCTGGTTTTTCAGTATCTTGTGAGTTGGGTTTGTGACCATTCGCTGTTTTGTTGTTTTGATCCTCTCATCTCGATGATTTATTTAGAAGTGTAACAAAAGGAGATACTGCCAGCACAGCTATATGGAATTTGTAAATAATTATATGTTTCTCCCTTTTTTAATTTCTCCAGATGTTTTGGGTTTCTAAGGATCTATATTACGATGTTGAAACATCGTAATATCGAACACCTAAACATCGACACGTATTCATTGAAACGCATTTATGCGAATCAATGAGTACTTACAGTGCAAAGAAACACTTGCCCTGCAATCCAACATAACTAACCTAACCTAAAACAAACCCACCCATGTGGGGGGTTTCACCCCCCACACCCCCGACATAGGGGGCTGTGCCCAACACCCCCCAACTAAATATACCAATTCTGAGATCACACTACAGTGGAGAAAAGGGCAACACCATGTAGTTGGCCAACTACATCTTTGCCCTGGAAGTATTCATTGAGTCGCGTAAATGTGTTTCGATGAATACGAGTCGACCATCTGGTGTTCAATACTACGTTTCAACGTCATAATATAGACCCGGTTTCTAACACCATGATGGGAATGGACCCCATTCCTAAGTCAAAGTACGATTAAAGTTCATGAAATTAGTATTGTTTCACTCTTTGATGTCCTTTGTGAATATCAACATGATTTATATAGAAGTGTGACAAAGAAAGATACTACCAGCACAGCTGTCTGGAATTTTGTAAATGGTTATGTGTCATTTGTGAATGTCAACATGCTTCATGTAAGATGCTTGTGTTACAACTGTATTAGAACTTCATGTTATATGTATCTCAAACCTGTTTCTACAGAAGTGTGTGTTGAAAAGGTTTTTGCAAAGTGCTTAAAATGTAACCACAGCATGCCCTACTGGAATAGAACAGACATGTACATACACTATTGCAACTGTTTAAATGTATATATTTTAACAGGGGGAACTGGAATACAGAAGATTAACTTGCAAAACTTCAAAAAATTAGGTGAAATTAAATTACTTTATTGCTGGGACATAAAAAAGATGTTATCTTTCAGTTTCAGTGCAGTAACAGACACAACGTCTAGAACTAGGGAACTTTGAGTATTGTCTTGGAAGTGTTTTATTGTTTTATGACTTCCAGGATCTGCATAGATCTGAGTAAAAGCCCTTGCCTATGTATTTTCACAGGTGGATGCTAAATACTGCTAGCTTTCAGCAGTGGGAGTTTTACCTGGGATAGAGTCAGATGACAAGAAATAATGTCATTCTGTAAGCTATCCCAGCAGTAGTATTTGAAATATTAATTAAAGAACTCTCTGAGAGAGAGATAGCATTCTGTATTCTGTCTAGGACCTGACAAGATCCATTCACCACACATCTGCCTTGCTGGTCTCATTAAGTGTTATAGGGTATAGTAATTCTTTTAGATATAGTCAGGAATATAGCAAAGCTTATTTTAGATATTTTTCTTTATTTATTCAAGACTGTCCTGCAATGTTGTTTTAAACATCACCTGTGATTTTGAACTATGATATCATTGTAAATATATACTGAGTATTTTCTTGTCCTTTTATTACTTATTAAATACATTTAAACATTTCATTGTGGCTGATCTTTATGAGACATATTTAAGCTCTGGAAGTACTTGCATATTTATTTGGTGACACTGTGTCGGCCACTCATAATAGCCTTGCTCTTAGTCAAACTGCCATTTGTATTAACAGTAGCATTACACAGCAAGATTGGATACCCTTTGTTAAGGCCCTTAAAATAGTTGATAAAGAGTTGGCTGGTGGCAGTAATAATTACCTTATAGTCTGGCCAGAAGGGGAGGCATAGCTAGTAAACCTATGCCAGCCTTTCCCTGGTGTGTGTGTGTGTGTGTGTGTGTGTGTGTGTGTGTGTGTGTGTGTGTGTGTGTGTGTGTGTGTGTGTGTGTGTGTGTGTGTGTGTGTGTGTGTGTGTGTGTGTGTGTGTAAATCAAACCACAAAGTGTGTGCTTGTCAGATACTTGGGCAGGGACATGAAGCACTGATTGGACAGACAGGGTGCTGGAGGACTTGGCTTGCCACTCAGCTGAGGACACAGCTCTATAGCTGTGCCAGTGGGGAGTCTTACTGAGAATCTGGAGAAAGAGGGAGAAACCAGCCCTGGACTGACTGTGATCTATGTGTACTCTTAAGGGAAATTGCAATTGATGCAGGGAGCTGCATCAGGAAATACTGTGTGTGTACCTGTCATCTTCCCAGTGTATGTACCCTACTAGTGCAAGTGGTAAGGATTGAGGCTCCTTGATTACTGTGCCAGTAGTGGGGCATCAGGCCATAACTGAGTTTTCTTCTAAATGACAATAAACTCTGTCAGCATCAATTCCAGTGTATAGTTTATACATCGTCAGAAGACAACTTATTAGTGTATAATTTTTAGTGTAGCTTGGAGGTTCACTCTTAAGAAGGAGGATTGTTAGCCAGGCTGGTGTCTGCTCAGGGTGCACATATAAATAGTTCTTACTCATGACTAAATCTTCATGCAAAGATCTTAATACTTTTAAGCAGAAGTTAGGTACTGCATCTGGGCCTGGGGTGTTCCAATTAGAGGCTTTTCTTAACTTTGTTTCAATCTCTCCGGATATTACTTCATCCCATTTCAAATCCTATACTTTTAAACTTTTTATTATTTCTTTTACTTCTTCTATCCATTTAGCACCATTGCTATGTTCCACAGGATCTTCAGAGATATTTCTCCAAAATGTATTTATTTCTACTTTTTTTTGGTTGTCTTTCAATTCCTTTTTCCTTGCTTCCCAATTCTCTATAAAACTTTTTTGGGTCATCAATAAATTTCTTATTTTGTACTTTTCCTTTATATAAATTTTTCAGTCTGTGCTGAGATTTTTAGTTTGTTATTTGCAATAGTGCATGATAGATCCTGATCTGTTCTAATACTGCACATTGCTTTTATCATGTCTGTCTTTCTATGTATTTTTGTTGCTCTGTTCCCTCATCTATACTCTTCTAACAGTGACAATTGTCATAATTGCTTTACAGTTTTCTCTATCTGATACTTCCATGATGGTATTAAATTTCTCCTCTTCCTTTCCCTCACTGCCATGTGTTCTTGTGGTAGAATTTTTCAGTTATTAATTTTAGTTGCACAGTAATATATCCTGTTAACTTTTGTTATATCGCATGGATCTCTATGGACAGTCCTAATTACTGTGTTCATTTGTTTTATCAAACTTCTGACTTATTTGTTTTTATTGAGCTTCTGCAGTCTATTTCTTTCAATAATCTTAATATGGCTATCTATCTCTTAAATCAAGCAACTCTTCTCTTAGCTCATTTTCTTCTAGACTAAGGGCACAGTTGCTGTTTCCATTTCCTGCAGGTATTCCATAGAATTTTCAATTACATCTTCCTGTGGCACATTCTCTTCAATTTCATCCTGTGCCATCCATTGCTCTGTGATATGGGAACTCACTGGCCTATCACTCCTCAACATTAACTACGTCAGGGTTTCCATAGTTTCCTGTTCCTTCCCTTGCTGTCCTGTATCATGTGAATGTTTATACTGGTTTCCTTTGGAAGGCTCCAAAGTATCTTCATATGGCACCTGACCAATTGCTTCCCTTTCCACTGGTTTCTCCTTCATTTGGAGGTCCATTGCTCTATCCTGTTGTGGTGCTTTCTGAATTAGATTTTCTACACTGAATCTTTCAATTTGGAGGTACTGCATCACCCCTCAGTTTCTATTTCTTTAAATTCTCCATTACTAATCTCCGTTTCTACTTTTCGTCTTTGTCTTCTTATTTTTTGTATTGTAAAGTTTTCAATGTCTGGATTCCTTTGTCTGTATTTCTCTTCAAATATCTTTGATGCTGCTGTTTATATATTGGTTAGTTTTGCTTTCTCCTTTGCATAGATATTACACCATATTAAATCTGTTTTTCTTTCACACGTCTGTATTTCTTTTTCAGATGACTCCTGATCTTCCTGTTACTTCTTACTTTGGGGACTCGTTCCATCGTGCTGTGATGTGACCTTTGTTAGACCTTCTCCACCAAATCCTTCACTTTGCAGGCACTCCATAACATCAGTTTTCTATTTTGTAACTTCTACTTTACTAATCTTCTTTTCTACATTCTCTCTTTGTGATATTTTTATTGTGAAATTTTCCATGTCTGGATGCCTTTGCCTGTATTTCTCTTCGAATATCTGTGAAGCTGCCTTCTTTATGTTGATTAATTTGGCTTTTGCCTTTACATAAATATTGCACCACATCAAATCACTCTTTCTTTCCCATTTCCATATTTCTTTTTTATACTTTTCAAAAATATCTAGGTTTTGTTGTTTATATTTTCCCACTTCCTCAGAAGCTTCTTTTTCCAAATAGATCAAAGTTTCTTGGTCTATAGACTGTTTTTCACAAATCTGTTGTATCAATGACCACAAATTTTTATTTGAAGCTTCTGACAGTTTTTCTTGTGGAAGTATTTTTCTTTGCTCTAATTTCTCTTTTAATCCTTTTGTATATCATTTGTCTGGAAATTCTGGGCTTTTTGCGTAATAGTAACAATACATAATTTCTTTCTTATCCTCAATAGTCGACTTTATCATCTTTATGGCTATTCTTTGGCCTATCAGTTTTATGATTTTTGTGGACTGCTACTTCCTTCTATAACAGGGGGTCATCCTCCCTATGGGCCTGGCCTAGCCCCATTGCAGGGATGTTTCCGTATTTTGAGGATTCTACACTGTCATTTCTTTCAGTTCTGGCACCAGTGTGCCTACCAGGATCCGACAGTTTTTATCCTGGGTGTTGTGCACCCAGCTATCTTTTTTAATTTTTGACCTACTTCTGTCCATGATATATGCTGTATAGATACAGTTATCATCATCAGTGTCATCTTGGTGAGATTTTGTGAAAAACAGGGTCAGCCTTGTGAAGGTACTCATCAAGACTCGAAGGTGAATTCAATTTCAGCAATACTACTCTCTTTTGCTTGCTGACTTATCATGTTTCATGTACTATAAGTATGTCAAGCATAAAACACAGAAGGACACCTGCATAAGATAAGGTATATTAACTATTATTGCTGGTAAATACTGTACTATTAACTCTGCAGTCATAGTAAGCCAGAGTGGATTGGTTATACTTTACTAGGCCTTCCGCTTTGCTATCTTTACAGGTGATTCTCTATGTAGCTCAATTGTCACCATGCACTTTCCATCTGACCCTGTTGATGATGGCAGTGAACAGCTGATGTGGTAAAAGAGTACAGTGTCTGTGTTGGAGACAGGGAGTATGCACACAAGATCCCTTAGACACAGAATCTGTGTCTGTGGACACCCAAGAGACACACACCGCACAGGGAGCACAGGTTAGTGCAGATACACTGCGTCAGGGTAATGTGTCACTCCCCCAGTGGCCAGGGATTAGTGTCGGATACAAACCCCATAGGATGGAGGCTGACCATGGGTATGCATACATCGTACAGCATGGGAACCACCCTCCTCCAGAACTAGCTGTGCCACTGAGTGCTACCCTATGTGTGTACAGGGCCATCAATAAGGCATATGTTAGAACCAACTCAGTCTTTTCAGAAATTATATGGGCATTGCAGAGTATGTGTGATAACCTCTGGGAGTGCATACATTATACGTGTGACATTTCTGAATGAATCAATCACATACTAGAGCATTGTAGGTCTTTCTAGGCTCACATATCAAAATCCATGGATGGTAGCCCTTGTGGACCTGAATGACCATGGTCACAGTGACATAGAGCCATCACTTCCAGAGCAAAATCAAGTGTGAAAGTGTCTATGGTCAGGAGAAGGCATCCTTGAGGTTGTGACAGTTGTAGCAGTGGTGCTCCTGGTAAAGGACATTGCTCATGGTCATGGCACACCTACATCCGATGAGGATCATGGTACAATCTGTGCAACTTCTGGTAGAGGCAGCTCCCATGGGCAGAGACAGGCACAGGATGCCTGCTCATCTTCCATGCATTGCATTACACCTATTGTATCTATTAGATTGAACTGCAGTGCTGCAATTACTGCTGAGGCTGTGACCCAGCATACAATGACACATGGTCCAAATGCTTGACATTCAGTTTTACTGGTAAATTTCTGCCTAGTCTGGTGCTTTAGACTGTAGCTGGCTTGCCATTGTAGCAGTACAAAAGATGTGTACTTCTCTGCTTCCACAGCTGTTTACATTCCAGTTTTGCTGCAGGATTCTTATATACTGCTTACCATCTGTATGCTTAAAGTTGCATTCCAGTACCTTTGTGTTTGTTACAGTGCTACTGTTTCCCCCTGTTCTTGTGTCTGTCCCAACCCTGACTGATACATTAAGTACTGCTCTCCTTATTGCTCCCAACTGGTTATACAGTCATTACAGTTTCTCCTGGTCCCATGGAAAAGTGAAAGTTTTGGAAATTCTAGCCTATCTGAGATCACTGGCGTATAGCACAGTCATAGGACTAAGAAAACTGTATATAAATAAATAAATACTTTATGGCATCTTCTAAAGCTCAGTTGTTATTAAATCCTCACAAGAACACACATACCAACTTATCTGGGTGGGAGGGTGGCCTAATGGTTAAGGTGTTTGCCTTACACAGGATGCAGGGTTTGAGTCTCACAAGGGATAATTGGCTAGGCTTAAAATGGCTCGCAAGGGCAGTTAGCTTAGTACTAATCTATGAACCTATGAACCTATTGCCTTTAAATGTTCTTGAAATATCAATTAAAATTATTTAGTTTAACTCTCCCTTCTAAAATTATAACTATTAAATTATATTAATATATCAAAATGACTTACATGTGGGCATCTATAATAAGTACTTTTTAACTAATTCACTATTCATACCATTCAGCTGCAATGTTTCAAAAACAAATATAAACCATCCTTCTTTCTATAACAAAACTTCTGCAATATTTAAACAATATTGCACGGTAAGAACACTCAAACCTAACAAATAATTTTAATAAATCATCATTCTGGCTATGAAACAGCTTCACTATAGATAGCCCTGATATGCTACTTTACCCTTTCTAATCTGGCATGTTGGCTGTCTAAACTTCTGACCCTTAATATTAGTGAACAAATCAGTTAATAAATAGTAACGTACCAAACACCCTTCTTCATCTATCTATTCACCCCCTTGTCTAATGAATGCATAATTATATCTCCTAGGACATTCCTATATGAAATATTGAACTTCAAGGATCTCAAATAATCCTCTGAATTAATTATGTACTAGTTTTTAAGTATTTGTCATACCCCTTGTATAAAACGTGCATAACATATAAGAAAATAAACTTTATCACTGTTTTCAATTTCTTATTTATCCCCTTACTTTTACCTTCCAACTTTTCAATACATGATTAGAATTTTTGACTATACCCTCTAGTACTTAACCTATTAAAATTTTATTTCATGGCTTGTTGAAAATTATCTTCATCTGAGCACAAACCTTTTGCTCTAAAAAAATTCCCTGAAACAAATTGAATTAATAAGATTGTGGGGATGTGCACTGGTAATAAGAAGAAAGGAATATTTGAAGTTTCCTTACAGTATGTAATACAGAATGAATTCTGCCAATTTCAAATATAGGGGAACATCTAACCATCTAAGCAATGATTTTTTAAACTGAAATGTACAAGTGAAAGATAAGCCAAAATCATTTATTTGAAGCCATCAAAAACTTTTCAAAATTCCTCACTCGTCCCCTAATTTTTTTGTGTGTCTTTCGGCTTTTCCCGGTTAGGGGTCGCCACAGTGGAACTCCGGTCCACTAATGATTGGTAGGGGATTTTTACGTACCGGGTTACCAGCCCTGACGCATAACCTTCATCAAAGGCATGCTCCATTCATGTATGCCTCCACACATAAGATGCTCTAGCTGAGAATCGAACGGGACAACGTCTTGCTGTGAGGCGACAACGCTACTGCAGCACCACCACCTCAGTACTCATCCCCTAAATATATATATAAAAAAATAATCTCTGTAGCATTTGTAAAGCACTACATACGAAGCAAAACACAATACAAATACCCTGGAATAATTAGTCAGAGTACTCACTAGAAGGAATAACATCTTGGATCTTGTCCTTTAAATATGGGAGCATCTTACAACATCTCATACATATCTTCATCACTTGTTAGGTCTGACCATAAAGCAGTCTCCTTCAAAATAAAACTGGAAGCAGAGATCCCTTCTGCCCAAGGTACCTGCAGAAATCTCTTTAAGAAAAACTACCTACTCCAGAGTTATACATTTGCAAGCTTCATATCCCCACCAAACCCTGTAAACTCCATCAAATATGCAGGATTTCGTTCTTTCTTTCTTTCTTTCTTGATTGATTGACATTTGGTTACCAGGAATGTCCCACTGGGTAGAAGCCCATTTTCAGTGGAGGCCTGGGGTAAAAAGCTCCAAATGTAAAGGGATGTAAACCATAACATTATACCAGGATGCAAACAGCGGCATAGATGCAGCCATACCCCTTTGGAAAAAATGCAGGACAAACCCAGAAACAAACTCACATGGTGGAACCATAATATCAACAAGCTTCTTAATACATTCTTATAAAGGTTAATTTGTTGCTAGATAATTCTGCCAAACTGAAATCTAAGCCAATGCACAGAAGGTTAATTACAGATTATATGGAAGCAAAACAGTCACTGTGTAAAACTAACTGGGGTGAGGTGCTCAGTGGAAAAACTGCAGATGGAATGTGGAAAGTTTTGAAAAAGAAATTGTTTCAGTGCAAAAAATCAAAAAAATGTTTAACATCAGGATCTAGGCATACAACATCAGGGGGGATATATTTCCTTAAGAACAAGATATCTGATTAAGCTAAGATACAAAAAAATATAAGAGATCGAAGAGAGGTTGAATTACAACTTTGAAAACTGAAATAAACAAGCTGGACAAACAGATTAAGCACAGTGTGAGACAAGCTCAAGAAAAATTTTAAGAAAATGTATGTAAAGATATTGAGCATAATAGGAAACCTTTTTATAGATACATAAGATGTGGAAGGAATAAAGAGACACAAACTGATAAACTGTATGCAGATTCTACATTTTTTTCTCAGACACAACATATTATAGATATATTTACAAAATCTTATACAAAACAGTTTGGCTATGCAAAAGGAGTGATAAGTTGTCTTAGTGACATCCAGGTAACCCAGATACTGGAATCAAATTAGATTATATTGAAAAAGAACTGCACAAACTGGATCAAAACAAAGCACAGGGAGGAGACGAAAGTACTAACAATGACCTGATAATACTTCAGCAAGAACTTATGGTACCATTATATCTATTATTCACTAGGTCATATAAATATGGGGAGATTCCTCGAGATTGGAGACATGCGCTTATTAAAACTGTCTTTAAGGGAAAGGGGAGTAGGACAAACACAGAGTCATACAGACCCTTGTGTCTACCTTCACATTGTGGAAAAATAATGAAGAAGGTAATATTGGGTAAGCTATTGTCAGAACTGGAAAGGTTGGGACTTCAAACCCTATATCAGCATGCATATGTTGAAAATAGATCTATTACCACCTGTAACATGATGCTCTATAACAATATAATAACAGCTATGAATTAAAAAATTGTGCTGTGATGTAATTTATATAGATTTAACTTTAGCATTTGACAGGGTCATACACAAAACACTGATCAATAAATTAGTACAACTAGGTATTGACATAGTCTTGGCTTACAAATAGGACATAGCAAGTATCATACAGCAACTGGACAGGTGAAATCTTTGGTTACAGTCAGGGTGTCCCACAGGGCTCTGTTCTAGGCCCTTACTTGTTTAGATTGTATCTTTCAGACCTGACTTTTTCATCTGAGGTGTTCTATAGTCTATATGCAGACGACCTGAAATTGGGTAAACGGGTCTATATTACCATGTGGACAGGGCTGTTCATCAAACTCCCATATGTCGACACATGTACAGCAAAATACTTAAATGTTGAATGGCCACAAAAGCAATGTTTTTCCCAGGGAAAAAAATTGCTGGGCTGTTATCGGGAATTTGCCGTTTCCTCCACTGTAGTGCAATCTCAGAGTTGGTATATTTAAGTAGGGGGCGTGTGGGGTGTGGGGGGTGAAGCCCCCCACTTCATTGTGCCTGTTGTTTTGTTTTGTTTTTTGTTAGCCCAGTGATTTTTTTCCCTGGGAAAAAAAATCACTTTTGTGGCCATTTGAAACTTAGGTATTTTGCTGTACATGTGTCGATGTAAGGGTGCTCCATGAACAGCCCTGTCGGCATGGTAATATAGACCCGAGTAAACTGATTACATGTGTTACAGATAAGGCATGTCTGCAAAATAACTTGGCTAAATTTAGCATTTGGGCACAAGAGAATAATATGCTGATAAATACATCAAAAACTAAGCATATGAGATTTGAGAGACACAAATTGAAAGGTCAATATTTAATACAGCACACAGTGATTGAAACTGCAGACTCATTTAAGAACCTGGGTATATGGGTAGATTCGGCTATGGGTTTTTCTAATCATATCAACTAATTGGTTAATGATAGACATAGAGCTATAGGTTGTATAAAAAGATTTATAAAGTCTAGGAAATCAAAACTGGTGAAGTTATTGTTTGTTAGTTACATTAGACCCAAACTTGAGTATGGAATAACAATATGGAAACCCTATAAGAAAACAAGCATGAGTAAACTGGAAAGAGTACAGCAGAAATATACCAAGGGCATCCATGGATGTGAAATTTTAAGTTATTATGAAAGACTAAAATATCTGAACTTACAGATATCTAAGAGGAGATCTTATTCAGGCATGGTATATAAGGCATTTAGAGACAACTACCTCTGGGAATGTTTGGGGTTATCAAAAAGTACTAGCGAATATCAGACAACCTATGCAGAAGATTCTATAGGAATGAGAAGTGCACTAATTGGTTCTCTGACAGAATAGCTGATGCATGGAACAGACTACCAGATTACATTAAAGCAAGTACTAGTTTAGATATTTTTAACAACAGTCTGGACATTTACTATGGGAACATGTGTTTTGGTATATTGCAAGCTAGGAGAGCATTAATGTCCATGCTTGAAATATTTGTATGTATGTATTTATGTATGTCATAAAAGAAAAACAATTTTGACCCAAAGTAAGAAGAGTAATTCCTAGAATGTTAGAGCCCCAGTCACTGAAATAAACAACTCAGGAGCTTAATGAAATCTACCAAAGCCAAGTGTGCAAAGACAATCACAAGATAATTTTTAGTTATGTTTGTAATCTGAAAAACAACACAATGCGCTGAGCTGATTGTTAACAGAGTTTCCTACACTGAGGCTGAAGATATAGTGAATCTACTGGCTGATAAATTTAGCTCTAATTTTACTCCTCTCTCCCCTCCATTTGTCCCTCAAGATATACCTGAAACTGGCTCACCTACTGTTCAGTCTCACCCTCCATACAGGTTTTGTGCCAAGTGAATGCAGAACAGCTACAGTCATTCTGCTGCATAAGGGAGGACCTTTCACAGACTCAGGCAATTACAGACCCTTAAGTCTGACCAGCCTCATATGCAAATCCATGGAAAGACTTATTACAGAGCTAATTAATAAGGATATAGGGAACCTTCAAACACTGGACTCATCTCAGTCTGGATTCATCAAGGGAGGCCATGCTTACTCAGTCTTTTAGAACTCTTTGAAAAGGATATCAAAGCAATGGATGAAGGTAAAGCAGTACACACACAGCATACCATGACCTGGTCATGGCTTTTGACACAGTCCCCCACTCCAGCACAGTGGAAAAGCTAAATAAGCTGGGAGTAAACCCCTATGTCACCTGATGGATTGCCAACTGCCTCACAGATTGGATGCACACAGATTGGAGATCAAAATAAGGGAAGCGACCTCCACAAAGAAACTGGTCTGTAGTGGATCCCTCCAGACTTTGGTGCTGAGATCTCTCCTCTTAGCATCTACTTCACTGAAGTAAAAGCCAATGCCAAAAGGCTCTGATTGACTAGGTTTGCATATGGCTGCAAGATAGGAGCAGTTATTGAATCCCCAAATGACTTAGCCATCCTGTAGGAGCATTTGTCCCAAACAAATAACTAGTGCCTGTGTTCCTGAACTGAACCTAAATGCCAAAAAACTCAATACCGTAACCTTTGGGGCGCTGTCTAACCTGAGGAGCTACCACATTGACAATATGATCCTTAGACTTGACTCACTTAATCAGTACTTGGGGAATGGGATGCAGAGAGTGACCTAAGTTTCAATCAAGATGTGCTCACTGTCATAAGAAAGACCTTCTATATAGCATATAAGAAAAGGGATTGCAATAGTCTAGAGATGCCATTGATCCCTTTTACTCAGCCCTCATTATGTCAGTCTTTGAATATAATGCCCCCTTTGGCATATATCTGTCAAGACACATGCAACAACTGGAATGCCCACACAGATGTGTTATTAAATAATATGGCCTACATGGACTGCCTTGACACTGTGTCACTATATTCAGTATCCTACAGGCTGCAAAGAGGTAACCTGGCATACAAGGCATCTGGTGACATAATACTGATGGATCTACCATACACCAGCAAGTCAAAATTCACAAATGCTTGGCCTAGGATCTAGACCTCTCCTGTAACATCAACTGAATGGTTTGTAGTATATTTCCACAGAGGATACCACTGTTTTGGAACAGATTCCCTAGCTACATAAATCAAAGCTCATTCCTGTCTGTATTCAACCACAATATTGATCTGTGGATGGGTAATAGAAAATTGACCCCAGGACTTCCACCCTGTACTACTACTGGACAGAGAGAGTTCCTAATTGATTTATTCCATGCATGAGTCCCTTCAAATTATCTATGGTAGGATCCGAGTTATTCTAACTAGTGGTAATTTATAACTATCATCCATGGAATGGTTAAGACCAATCTAACACCAAACAGGATAGGTTAATTCAAGCAACAAAAGGAATATTGAATAAGCTTAAAAATGGCCCTCAGGGGCAGGTAACATAGCACTCACCCACAAATCTATGAACCTATTCACAGACTACAGGTGAAAGTTGCCCTGCAGTAATCCCCTCTCCACCCATCATGTACAACACATATATGCAGAGGGAGGACCAACAAGCTTACATTCTGTACAGGATTCACACACTACCATGTAGAAGAAATTGTACACTTGTGCTTCCTCCCAAACCTGTGCATATGATGATAACAGTACCTTGCTCTTTGCACTTTGTTACTTGGTTTGCCAGTGCCTGATGTATATCATAGTACTGGTTTGTATGCTTCAACTTTACTTTAGTGTATATGCTTTGTGATGGACCAAAACTATGTGCCAGCCACTGCCTCTTTGCAAGTGTAATGGCATACTGCTCCTGCCACCTTCTAGCATGTTCATCTTTTGCCTCTCAGTCCTTCATTGACTTCTCTTCTGTCTCAAGTTCCACTGCCTAATGTGCTAGGAGATGCTCACTCTGCAACTGGCCTTCCTGATGTAACTTCTTCCTAATTACCATCTTAGTAACACTGTATCACTGAGAATATTTTAGCACATGTGTCAGGTTCATACTGCATGGCACCACAAGAAAGATGCAGGCAGGGAACGCATGCTTTCAGCCGTTCAAATGCATCCTCTACAATGACCCAGGTTTCTAATAGGGCAAAGTCATATCCATGGTCTGTCAAATTCTGTGGATTTTGGTTGAGTGTCATTAACCTGGGCTCCAGGGTATATGTGGCATCACCAACAGGATGCTACTGGGGAGGAGTCACCCTTCACAAACTGCTGGCAAAGGTCACACATGTCCCATATGTGGGAGTCAGGGTAACTACCTGAGTGGGCAGCAGGCACATTGTGAATGATACTCTGTACATTACAGGCCACGTGGCAGCCAATGGAGTGAAACCCATTATGGGTCACATACTTTTTCCCAGGTGACTAGGTAGGGCATTTCTTTCAATGTGGGTGCAGTCTGTAGCCTCCAGCACCTCCAGGAATGGGCAATTTTATCAAAATCTCACATGGTGTTGTCTGTCTCCTCCATGGTATGTGGAAGCCGCACATGCTCTACCACATCTGTAGCATAGCATCAAGAAACTAATGAAGTATTCCCATGGCAGATACCTAAGATACCCCTATTGCATCCCCTGTTAGTCACAGAAAGGTTCTACATAAAGCCACACATATCTTTTATCTACTGGGATTAAGTAATTTGTGACTCCCATAGGCCTGCAGATAAGGCCAACACATTTACCCAGTCCTGTGTAGTGTCGCTATTTACACAGTACAGCCTCAAATATTGGTTTGGCAAAGATCATGAAATGTTAAGGAGAGACAGATGGTATGGATCCTTTGAGGGAGAGTCTGTGCCCCACAGTGGCTCTCAATGGCAATAATAGCCAGGTGTATATACACAGTTACTAATGCTGTGGCAAACTCTAGCATATTTCTACAATGCTCTTGTGTGTACATGAGGATTTACTTGCAAACATTACCACTAGTATTTGTGCACCATACTGCATTCTTTATTTGTTTTTCTGTGATTTCTTTCCATGTAGATGAGGATTTGGCTATGGTGCTACTGTTTGCATGCCACATCTCATTCTTTATACAGTTTTGGATCACTATGCCATCTTGATCGTTAGCATACTTGGAGCACTTCATTTGAATAATACTGCTCATTAGCATGAATGTATCTTTGAACCAAACACATCCGATGAATGATCACTTGTAACACAACATTGCCTACCACAATGCAATAAGTGTTTATAAATCCTAGGGAAGATCTCATGCTATCTAACACTTTTATATCGATATGTCTTAGATTACTATTAATAACAAGCAAATCATAACCAGCACAAGAATCTGGTAGTCTATTGGCCATTTTGGGCCACTTTCTAGCTCTTTCAAATCCCACTGTATAAAACCCACTTTGGCGAGGTTTTTGCACTTGCTACTACTCAGCCAAGCTCCTTGTGGTCCTGCAGAGTGGTGCTAGCAGCAGAGAGGCTAAAAGAGCGACTGCTAACCTGATAAAAGTGTTTTTTCCTGCTACTACCTGGGCGACTGTCCGATCTAGCTAAACTGCAAATATTTCTGCTTCTTGAACTGTTTTAAACTGTCTAAAGTTGTTTTTGCACCTGCACTTTTAAAGTTTGTCCTGTTTGTTGCATTTACTTGTTGAGGCTACACATTCAAGTGTGCTAGCCTGTGTTACATATTTATTGCAATTTCCTGCTGTTTGTTGCAAAAAAGAAAAAAAAAAAGTTATCCTTGTTTCCCATCTTTCCTGACCTAGAGTAGTCCAAATACAGGCTTTGCTGTATTCTGGACTTTTGGAAAGTTCCTGTGTTGCCATTTCCTTTCTTGGATAGAGGGAGGCTTCTTTGTTCACCAGTGGCAGTGGGGAGCTTGGAGCAGCCTATCTGTCCCTGGAGGAGTGTTCCCAGCACAGGAATCTGGTAGTCTGTTGGCTGTTTTGGGCCATTTTCTAGATCTTTCAAGTCCGCCTGTATAAAACCCGCTGTAGCGCGGCTTTGCGTGATTTTGTGCATAGCTCGGCATCGAGCAGCGCCACTTATTTGGGTTTGAGCCTTGGA
Organism: Protopterus annectens; assembly: GCF_019279795.1. Classification (NCBI taxonomy): domain Eukaryota; kingdom Metazoa; phylum Chordata; order Ceratodontiformes; family Protopteridae; genus Protopterus; species Protopterus annectens. Next base: position 651,907,026 of record NC_056745.1, on the reverse strand, counting down.
ACTGATCTAGTTCTCATAATAAGCACCCTATTCCTACGCTAAAGCCTAGCACTTGCTCACTAAAGCAATTATATAAGTCAGCACTAAAAAATTAAAAGCACTACACCCTCACAAACTCCCCTTGAGTAACTTGTTCCCCATTGGCCCTTTTTTTCAATTATAAAGGAATTCCCAATACTATTCTAGCATGTCCAAAGGTCAGTTGTCAATCTCCTCTCCGGTCCAGCTGGTGAACCTGGGAATCTTGAGGCAATGTTACAACTGCCTAATGTACACAGACAACCCTCTCCTCCTCCCAACAAATTCCAACACATGTGAGAGATGCAACCATATAGCCAAACTGGAGGCTAAGCTCTCTCAACTCAGTACTGGCGTAATGAGTCAGGAGGAGAAGGAAACCACACTCACTACAATTCCAGTCTCACATAGACCTACCACGACAGCAAACCAAACACATAAACACACAAAAACATACTTGGAGGCTCTAAATAAAAATCTGCCTAAGCAGCAGAGACCTCCAAAGCAGACACCCAAGCAACCGCTACCACAAAACAAAACACGTGCAACACATAGCTCACAAAGCCAGTGTGCCAAACAATCATAGCCCTTAAGGCTAAACAACACACCTGATACACTTGTAATAGGTGACTCTATCATCAGGCACACTGACGTCCCGCTCACCAGGCTGAACAAGGAGAAGGTCACGGTGAGCTGCCTATCGGGTGCTAGGATCCGCCACATAACACAAGCACTCAGGTCACTCCAAGGCAAGTACAAATATGACTCAGTCATTGTCCATGCTGGTGTGAATGACCTGAGACGTACCTCCTTGGACTTCATGAAAAGAGACATAGAGGAGCTCTCTGAGCATGTAGCCCAGGCCGGTATGACCCTGACCTTGAGTAGCATCTTACCCTCACCAAGAATGATGCCACAGTATGAAGACAAGATTATCAGTTTCAACAATTGGCTTAAGTATTGGTGTCATTCAAAGGGGATCCAATGCCTGTCAGCCTGGGATGACATGCTCGACAAGCCACGATGCTTCACTAGGGACGGCTTGCACCTGTCACCCCTGGGCTTTCGGATATTGGCAAAGGCTCTTGCTACCCCCATAGTGCCTTTTTTAGGCAAGGCTCAAAAGACAAACCCACCTCCATAGGTATCACAAGGGATAAGAAACTAAGAGTAATGCTACTCAACGCCAGAAGTCTAAACCTCAAGATGCACGCACTCGAAACTCTCCTTAGCATGGAGAACATCGATATCTGTGCAGTAACAGAAACCTGGTTCAAGGCTCTCGAGAGCACACCAGCAGTACCAGGTTATACCTCATACCATGCTTTTCGGCCCCAAAACATGGACCGAACCACAAAAGGAGGGGGAGTATCAATATTCGTCAAAGATACCCACACCTCCAGGTTGATGGCACAGCACGAAGCATCAGAGACTATCCATGTGCAACTAACAGTGGGTAAAACTGCCTTCCACTTTATAGCCTGCTACAGACCACCCTCCCAAACCCTGGAACCCCACTCGGCCTTCCTGAGAACACTGGAAAATATGAAGGTTTCTCCAAACACCATTATATTGGGTGACTTCAACTACCCAACCATAGACTGGGAGCATTACTCTAGCTCCAACACCCTAGCCCAAAGGTTCCTAGAATTTATAAACTCAAATGCTATGGAACAACTTATTACCACTCCCACAAGAGGGGAAAACATACTGGACCTGATCATCACCAACATGGGGACTCTATGCTCCAGACCAGAAGTGTATCCCTCACTGGTAAGATCAGACCATAAACTAATCTCACTGGATATTCACATCCCAACCCCACCCCATGCCCAGAAAACCACAGTGAAAAACTTCTCTAAAGCAAATTTCACACTCCTCAAAACCGAGGTGGAATCCTTCAAAGCCCCGGGCCTGTGGATAATACGGCCCAGACCACAAAATCCTTTATAAACGCATTCTATGAACACCTTCAGGAATGCATGGATCATGCAATCCCAAATAAAACCAAGACCCAATCCTCCAAAGGCAGACGTCCTGTCTGGTGGACCCCAGCCATAAACAAACTATACAATAGAAGGAGGAAGCTACTACATGACAGAGTAAAATCCCAAAAAGGGAAGGCATCTCTGATCAGTATTAGCAAAAAACTATGGGCACTCATAAAATCGTCTAAGGCCAGCTTCGAGAGAAAAATTGCACAGGACACTAAGGATAATCACAAGGCTTTCTTTAGTTATGTTAGGAACCTGGGTGGGAATTCCCAGATATGCTCAGAATTAGTCCAAAATGACAAAAAATACACCGAACCCACAGACATTGCCAACATCCTAGCTGACAGGTTCAGCGCAAACTTCTCAACCCACTTCCCCACCAAAAGGGCTAATATCTATCCCAGCAGAGTGCTGCCCCCCTGACATCTCAGATGCTCAGGTAAGAGCTGCCCTCTCCAAAGCAAGAAACACAGCATCTATGGGACCAGACGGTGTCCCGGGCTGCGTCCTACATGAACTCCAAGAAGAGCTAAACCCAAACCTAAAACTACTGTTCAATCTCAGCCTTACTACAGGATATGTACCCAAAGAGTGGCGTACAGCAACAGTGGTCCCTCTCCACAAAGGTGGTGCCTCAACGGATCCTGGAAACTATCGCCCCATAAGTCTCACTAGCTTGGTCTGCAAAGCTATGGAAAGGATCATCATGGACCTTATAAATAAAGATATTGGGGACCTACAGACACTGGATCCTACCCAGTTCGGCTTTGTTAAGGGCAGATCCTGCCTCTTAAACCTGGTCGATTTCTTTGAAACAGTCACCAAGGCCATTGACAAGGGGAAGGTGGTCCACACAGCCTACCTGGACCTCGCAAAAGCCTTCAATACAATACCCCACTTGGGCATTATAGATAAGCTCACCAGCTTAAATATAAACCCCTATGTCACTAGATGGGTTGCAAACTGGCTTAAGGACAGAACCCACATGGTTAGAATAGCTGGAGCCATGTCAGACTCCAAACCAGTTACAAGTGGCATCCCACAAGGCTCAGTCTTGGGACCTCTCTTGTTCGGTATATATTTCTCGGAGGTACAGGCCAACATGGAAGGACTGTGGCTGACCAAGTTCGCAGATGACTACAAACTGGGTGCCATAATAGACTCCCCAGCCGACACAAGCATCCTCCAAAAGGGCCTCATAGAAACAGACAACTGGTGCCAGAGCCATGGCCTCAAGCTAAACGCCAAAAGTGTATAGTCATCCCTTTGGCAAAACAAAGTGCCCACAAATTACCACATAGGTGGTAATCCATTAAGTACAGAAGAAGTAATTAGGGACCTGGGGACCCAAGTTGATAGCAATCTCTCATTTGACAACCACGTGGCCAAAGTGGTTAGAAAAACATTTTATATAGCCCACCTAATCATGAAGGGATTCACATCTAGATCAGGGGAGGTCATCGTGCCTCTTTACTCATCCCTCATCAGGACCATAATTGAGTACAATGCCCCTTTTGGGATGTACCTTACCAGACACCTGCAGCAACTGGAAAGACCCTAAAAGTACCTCACCAAGAGGATCAAGGGGCTCAAACAGATGCCGTATGCTGCCCGGTTAAAGAAACTCCAGCTCTACTCAGTGGCATACCACCTGCTCAGAGGCGATCTGTGCCTGACGTATAAAGCCATGTCCTTCTAGATCCCACGCTTTCCCTTTACTGATTTTCCTTACCTTCTACATCCCACACTTTCCTTTACTGATTTTCCTTACCTTCTACATCCCACACTTTCCTTTACTGATTTTCCTTACCTTCTACATCCCACACTTCCCTTTACTGATTTTCCTTACCTTCTACATCCCCCACTTTCCTTTACTGATTTTCCTTACCTTCTACATCCCCCACTTTCCTTTACTGATTTTCCTTACCTTCTACATCCCCCACTTTCCTTTACTGATTTTTCTTACCTTCTACATCCCCCACTTTCCCTTTACTGATTTTCCTTACCTTCTACATCCCACACTTTCCTTTACTGATTTTCCTTACTTTCTACATCTCACACTTTCCTTTACTGATTTTCCTTACCTTCTACATCCCCCACTTCCCTTTACTGATTTTTCTTACCTTCTACATCCCCCACTTTCCCTTTACTGATTTTCCTTACCTTCTACATCTCACACTTTCCTTTACTGAATTTCCTTACCTTCTACATCTCACACTTTCCTTTACTGATTTTCCTTACCTTCTACATCCCACACTTCCCTTTACTGATTTTCCTTACCTTCTACATCCCACACTTTCCCTTTACTGATTTCCTTACCTTCTACAT